>NW_006383015.1:861256-866538 GCF_000327345.1 Myotis davidii | reverse complement strand
GGAGAGATCAACCAGAGGACTTATATGCAAGCATATAGGCCTAACCAATGGACACAGACAACAGGGGGGTGAGGCCATGAATGGGGGGTTGGGGGTAAGGTGGGGATAAGGACACATATGTAATAACTTAATCAATAAAGAAATTTAAAAAATAAAAATAAAATAAAATAAAAAATTAAACATAAACATAATGTTGAGCATAAACATAAACTTAAAAGAAACCAAGTATAAGAGAATATATATTGACTGGTTCTATTCATATAAAGTTCTGGCGAATCAGTCCAAATGAATCTGTGGTGTTAGGAATCAGGAGAGTGTTTACTTAACCTCGGGGGCAGTAATAGGAAGTGAGTACCAGGGGCTTTTCTAAGATGCTTGTAGTACTCTGATTCTCAATTTCAGTGAGTTCTAGTTACATGTTTTGTAAAAAATCACTATTATTTATACAGTGTTTTGTATGTATGTTATATTTCAATAACAATTCGCAAGCATTCTGGGATTCAAACCGTGGCTGCCAAGCTTCAAAACTCTTGATATTCCATTACACTGTTAAATAGTTTTATATTCCAATCATGTCAGGTAGTCTTAGATATCTGTGTACAGTCTTCCATAATCTATAGTGACAATTCATATCATTAAATATCTTCTAGAATTTTACTCAGACAAAATAGCTCCCTGTAATAAAATTCTCTTCACTAAATCCCCCTTTAGTTTTTCTATCAGAACGTTGTTGTTCTCACCAGTTCAGACAGCAAATATCTGCCATAGGGATTGTTTCCTCCCATGAAGCTCAGAAGCAGGAAAGGCTTTTGCCTCTCACAAAAACCCTGCATGCTTACACTGACTTAAAGTTTCCCATGCTGAGTCATCCTGGGAATGTCACAGAGTGCAGGGTTTTAAAGGGACTGTTTTAAGAAGAAGAAATAGAGAAGAACATAGATCTAAAAAAGATTGCAATACATAATTACCTATCAATAAGAACCTTAAGTATTAATGGATTAAATGCTCCAATCAAAAGACTTAACAGAGCTGAATAAATAAAAAAACATAACCCATATATATGCGTCTACAAGAGACTCAACTCCAAACAAATGGTACACCCTGGCAACAGTGAAAGAATGGGAAAAATATGCTGTGCAAATGGAAACAAAACAAAACAAAAAAGCAAGCTGGGGTAGCAATATTTATATTGGACAGAATAGACTTCAAGACGAGATAAATGAAGTCACTACATAATACTAAAGGGACCAAACCAACAAGAGGATATAACCCTTGCAAACGTATATGCACTAAACATAAGAGCACCTAAATATATAAAGAAAATCTTGGTGGACTTCAAGGGAGGCATCCATAGCAATACAGTCATCATAGGGGATTTTAACACCACGCTGTCATCAATGATTAAATGCTTCCAGACCAAAAAAATCAACAAGAAAACAGCTACCTTAACACACAAGATCAGATGGATTTAATTGATATTTACAGTACATTTTGTCCCAAAGCAGCAGACTATACATTCTTCTCAAGTGCACATGAAATATTCTCAAAGATAGACCACATGTTAGGACACAAAAAAAGTCTGTATAAATTCAAAAATAATAAATCACTCTCTTGAAGCACCTTCTGGGTTGTGCAGTAGGCATTCCAGGCACAAGGGATGGATGAGAACTGGGTAGGTGGTGAGTAGCCTACAGCATTTTTTTTGTCATCGTGATGAGTTTACCCCTCAATCCCAAACCTTACTCACTGGATTAACAGGAAAGCCAGTAATGGTGAAACTTCAGTGGGAGGGTAGAAGACAAAGACTACCTGGCATCTGTAAATAGCTATATGAACATGCAACTTGCAAACACAGAAGAACACATAGATGGAGCCTTGTCTGGACACCTGGGTGAAGTTTTAATAAGGTGTAATAATGTCCTTTATATCAGGGGTGTTGAAGAAGAGCAAGAAGATGGAAAAATGAGAGAATAGCATCTTTTCTGAAGAATTTTTCAAATATATATTTTTAGACAATAAAAATTTGTTTTTTCAACTTAAAAAAAAAAGAAGATTGAAATCACATCAAGCATCTTCTCAGATTACAATGGCATGAAAACAGAAATCAACTACAATAAAAAAATCTCAAAAACTTTATAAGATCCGGCTGGCGTTGCTCAGTGGTTGAGTGTCGACGTATGAACAAGGTGGTCACTGTTAAATTATCAGTCAGGGCACATGCCCAGGGTGTGGGTTGATTCCCAGTGGAGGGTATGCAGGAGGCAGCCAATCCATGATTCTGTCTCATCATTGATGTTTCTATCTCTCTTTGTCTCTCCATTCCTGTCTCTGAAATCAATAAAAACATTTTTAAAGAAAACATTCAAACACGTGGAGGCTAAATAGCATGTTATTAAATAATGAAGATGTTAACAATGAGATCAAGGAAGTAATAAAAACTTACCTGGAAACAAATAAAAATGAACACACAGCAAAAGCTGTCCTGAGAGGGAAGTTCATGGTATTACCGTTCTACCTCAAGAAGCAAGAAAAATCTCAAGTAAACCATCTAACCCTGCACTTAAAAGAACTAGGAAAAGAAGAAAAAATAAAGCCCAAAAGAAGGAAGAAAATAATAAAGATCAGAAATAAATCACATAGAGACTACAAAATCAATACAAAAGATCAAGGAAACCAAGAGCTGGTTCTTTGAAAAGATAAAGAACCTTTAGCCAGATTCATCAAGCAACATAGAGAGTAAATAAAAAGCCCCAAGTAAATAAAATCAGAAATAAAAGAGAAGTAAAAACTGACATCTCAGAAATACAAAATACTATGAACAACAATGTAGCAGGATACAAAATTAATATCTAGAAATCAGTGGCAGTGTATCAGAAAGAGAAACCAAGAAAACAATCCATCCCATTTACTATTGCAACAACAAGAAAAAACTAAGGTACCTAGGAATAAACCTACCCAAGGAGATAAAAGACCTATACTCAGAAAACTATAGGGCATTGAAGAAAGAAACTGAGAAAGATACACACAAGTGGAAGCATATACCATGTTCATGGATTGGAATAACTGACATCATTTAAATGTCCATACTACCCAAGCAATCTATAGATTTAATGCAATTCCTAATACCAGTGACATATTTCACAGATGTAGAGCAAATATTCCAAAAATTTATATGGAACCAAAAAAAAAGACCCGGAATAACCTTAGCAATCTTGAGAAAGAAAAATAAAGTTGGCGGAATCACAATACCCAATATCAAACTATACTTCAAGGCCATTGTAATCAAAACAGCCTGGTACTGGCATAAGAACAGGCATATAGAATGTAGATCAATGGAATAGAATGGAGAACCCAGAAATCAACCCATGCCTTTTTAGTCAATTAATTTTTGACCAAGGAGGCAAGAGCATACATCAGAGTAAAGACGGTCTCTTCCATAAGTGATGTTGGGAAAATTGGGCAGGTACATGTATTTTTGCTGGTATATCTCCTAGGGCAAGGAGGAAAAAATAAACAAATGGGACTACATCAAAATAAAAAGCTTCTGCACAGCAAAGGAAACCATCAACAAAATGAAAAGTGAACCCACTGTATGGGAAAACATATTTGCTAATGATACACCTGATAAGGGATTAATTTCCAAAATACATAAAGAAGTCACACAACTCAACACCAGGAAGACAAACAATGCAATTAAAAAATGGACAAATGACCTGAATAGACACTTCTCCAAAGAGAACATACAGATGGACAATAGACATATGAAAAAATGCTCAGCATTATTAATCATCAGAGAAATGCAAATTAAAACCACAATGAGATATCACCTCACACCTGCCAGAATAGCTGCCATCAACAAATCAACAAACAATACATGCTAGCAAGGATGTGGAGAAAAGGGAACCCTAGTGCACTATTGGTGGGTATATTAGACTAGTGCAGCCACTGTAGAAAACAGTATGGAGCTTCCTCAAAATATTAAAAATGGAACTGCCTTATGATCCAGTGATCCCACTTCTGCAATATATACTAAGAATCCTGAAACACCAATTTGAAAGAATATATGCACCCCTAAGTTCACAACAGTGTTATTTACAATAGCCACGCTATGAAAACAGCCCAGGGACCCATCAGTAGATGAGTGAATAAAAAAGCAGTGGTACATTTGCACAATGGAATATTTCACAGTTGTAAAAAAGAACTTACCTTTTGTGACCGCATGGATGGGCCTGGAGATTATTATGCTAAGTGACATAGCCAGTCAGAGAAAGACAAATGCCATATGAATTCACTTATATGTGGATTCTAATGAACAAAATAAACTGACCAACAAAATAGAAACACAGCCATGGATACATGGAACAGACTGATAGCTGTCAGAGGGGAGGTGGGAGGAGGGAACTGGATGAAAGAAGATGAAGGGATTAGCCAAAAAATGTTTATGCATAAATCATAGACACAGACAACAGTATGGTGTTGGCCAGAGGGAAGGGGTGGTGGAGGGCTGGGTGGAGGTGGGCAAAGGGGGAGAGGGCAGAAATGAGGACATCTGTCACAGTATCAACAATAAAAATAAAGTTAAAAAATAAAATAAATAAAAGTTTTCAGAAACGTTTTAACCTCTAATTCATCAAACGCACTCATGCTCTCCCATACAGCAAATGTAGTATATGGGTTTTCTCCTATTGCTTTTAGCTCATAACTTTCCATTTAGAACTCACCAGTACTTACTCTTTCCTTTAATGATTTTCCTGTGGATCTATCTAATTATTTCCCTGATGATGACTCACCTGAGGCACGTTTCTCAAAAGCGGCACAAACCGCCCCCATGTCCACAGATTTTCTACTCACTTGTTTAAAATTAATTAAACCCTAAAATGTTCAAGTCAAAGTCTTTAATGCATTTCATTGATTAGCAAATGTTCCAATTGCTAAATGTACATTGCTTTATGATTAAAAATAATAACTATTTTATCTTAAAGGAAATGTAACTAAAAGAAAGATATATAATGAATACTCTCGGTAAATAAAATCATGTATTTGCATCATTTTTCTACTTATTTTCTACTATATTACCCACTTTCTTAGTTCTGTTTGAAGACATTCTGTTTGAAAGAAAAATTTCAAACCCCAGAATTTGCCAAGTCAGAATTTTCCTGCTCCTTCTCCACCTTCTGTTTTATTGTCAATAGTTATATTTGCCACTCAGCCATATTCTCAGAAAAGACATTCATTTACACATATATCTCTCTCAGCTTCTGCACATCCTACTTCCAGTGCTC
>NW_006383015.1:850147-861130 GCF_000327345.1 Myotis davidii | reverse complement strand
CTCTCTCTCTCTCTCTCTCTCTTTCTCTCTGTACTTTAGGAAAAAAAATTTCATACGAAATTAGAAAAACCCAAACATATGATATTTTCCAAATTTAGCTGAAATTATAAAAGACACAACTCCCCCCTTTGGATAAATAGGACAAATGGATTTTTATTTGAGAAAAGTAAATGCATTGCAATGTTTTAAGAAAAACAAAACAAAATAAAAATGTTACTAAACACTGTGCAAGTCTTAGATGGAATCTCTTACTCTTTTTTTTAATGTATTTTTATTTATGTCAGAGAGGAAAGGAAAGGGAGAGAGAGTTAGAAACATCAATGATGAGAGAGAATCATTGATTGGCTGCCTCCTGCACATCCCCTACTGGGGATCGAGCCCACAACCCGAGCATGTGCCCTGACAGGGAATTGAGCTGTGGTCTCCTGTTCATAGGTGGACACTCAACACTGCACCACAGCAGTCGGGCAGGATTCCCTTACTCTTGACTATCAGGGGCTGTAATCTATGGATCTCTAGCCCATTCTGAAACACATTCTAACTCACTATTCCAAAATTTCATTTTTCAACCCACTCTTCTTGCTCTACATTTCATTCTTTTTTTTTATTTTAAAAAACATATTTTATTGATTTTTTACAGAGAGGAAGAGAGAGGGATAGAGAGTTAGAAACATCGATGAGAGAGAAACATCAATCAGCTGCCTCCTGCACACCCCCTACTGGGAATGTGCCCGCAACCAAGGTACATGCCCTTGACTGGAATTGACCCTAGGACCCCTCAGTCCATAGACCGACACTCTATCCACTGAGCCAAACCAGTCAGGGCTACATTTCATTCTTTATCTTACTTCTTAGGACTGTTTTTGCTACAAATGTCATAGCCCATATTACCATGCTCCTTCTCTATTACTTTATATCACCAGATAGCCATTCCCTCAGTGAACCATCAGATACTTATGTACCATGTACCATGCACTGTTTTATAAATACAGATTTGAACAATATAGTTAAGAAAGAGTAATATTAATAAGTATGTAACATAATATAAGGAGTGATAAAACTAAAAACAAATGTATTGGTATAAGGGAATTGAGCTAAGGGTAGAGCAACTACTTTAAAGAGTATCATAGCATACACTCTCTAAGGAAAAGGAGACCTTAGTGAAGTTGGAGATCAATAGAGTAAAAAATCTGCAGAAGTGCTTTTTAGCCTGGGGGTGTAGAGAGCAGTTCAGCAAGAGAGATGCCCCAAGGAAGAATTAAGTTTGGCATTTCAAGGATCCTCTAGGTCAGTGTGGCTGGAGTCAGGTGGGGAGAGGGCAAGAGAGGAGGTTGTAGAGCTCACCAGAGTGGACCATTTAGATCCAATTAGGCAATGGCAAAGAGTTAGGAATTTATTTATATTTAGAAATATATTTGTATTTTATTCAGTTACTGGAAGACATTGAAAAGACTTAAACAGGGGAATAACTTGAACTGACAGATATTTATTTGGTCTGCTTGGCTGGGGTGTGGGAAGTTGACTAGAGGGTCAGTAAGAGTGCAGGAAGACGCCTCTGGGCATCCTTGTCTCTCCTGGTCACACGGCCTTGGATGTGTCTCAGATGTGGCTCCAACACTCCATCTTAGCAGCTCACTCTTTGGCCACCTAAAGTGACAGCCTCCTGCCTCACCTCTCCTGTCTGACTCAAACCCAGGACTCTGCCATCCTCCCTCTGCCTCAACAGCGCTTTCCTCAGCTGGTCCTTGATCCTGGGGAATGACCCCTAAACCCACAGCCAATTTACTCTTATGGGAATACACTCTCAGTCCCATGACCAAGGCACTAGAATATTCTAGAATCTTTGTTATTTCTTACTTTTAACATTTCTTGTTTTTTAGTAGGCCTAGAATTTCAAGATCTCTACAGCTTACACCATTCAATCTCAATGAGCATGCATATAAAAACAATGTTGTTCTGGTATCGATTTTAGAAGAGTTTTAAATAAAGCATATGTTCTTTCCTAAACTTCCACATGAAACTGTTAATGAGTTGCACAAACCCACTAAGACTAGGTAATGGAGACATCAGTTTCTGAAAAGTCCGGGAAGTTTACCTTAATCCATACCTTGAAAAGGCAAGTGGGAATGTTATAAAAACATTCCAATTGTGCACAGGTCAAGAAAAATCACATTTTCTCAAACATCTTTAAACATCATGTCCCTTATTTATTTACAACGTCAGATATGTGCAGGCTTCTGGTGTTGGTGGAATGCAGCTGACCTCAGAAGAATTTCTGGCTTCTCAGTTACACTTTGAAGTTGTTTAAATTTTCCAGAGAAAATGTCCCAAATTTCTGATAACAGGAGGTATATTATCTACAGAAAATGCACTAGGTTAAAAGAGGCAAACTCTGGGGAACAAGATGGTAGTTTTCAGTCATCAAAACGCCTCCTATTATCCCTGCTGAATAAAATGAAAATGGTAGAGGTGGGGATTGGAGGCTTTGAAAGCAGGATAAGGGTTCCTCATGACTTTCCTTGTGAACAGGGGCCTCAGATCAGGCTTCTGTGGGCATCAGAGAGATTCCCGTTACCCCAGTGTGGTAAATAATGAAACACAATGCATAATTGTCAACAAGTTCTTAGAACCTTCTCAGACCCTAGCTACCGTGCAGAATGCATTACCTCAGGCTCCTCAGGGTCACAAGGGAGGTAACCAAGTGTTGGGACAAGTAAATAGACATATTGTACTGAACTTCTGTCCTTATAACAACCCTCTAGAAAGACTGGAATTCCATTTTGCTCAGCTGCTATCCCAACTCTGTCAGGAAAGAATAAATGGTCTTAGCAAAACAGCTATCTTGAGCACACAAATTTAGCTTCTAAGCTTACAATTGAATACTAATAGATCTGGCTATAGAATTAACTTTTGAAATAAACACTTTATGTTTTATTCTAATTTATCTTAAAATATCCCTGTAATATGAAAAATGCTATATGGAGTATATTATTTACAAAAGAGAGGTAATGACACAGAAGGTCCCATTATGTTGCAGATATACAATCATCAGGGACTCTGGTACCACAGGGTGGAAATGGAACTCAGGGCTTCTAATGAAGCAAGCGTCAAACTCTCCTACTCTGGGATCAGCAAGATGCTGCTTCATAATACCAAGGGCTGTAGTAACTCTAAGGATGTCCCACATTGGGGAAAGGTAAGTGAAGGCTGCTTCCCTTTACTCCTACCTGTTTATTCAACTTTAAGGGCAATTTGGGACCTAAAAATAAGTGGTATCATTTCCCAAAATGCCTCACTTCTTTTCAGGAGCCGTTGACAGTTTTGCCCATGTTGTCTGTACAAAACAGCACCAACTTAAGAGGCAGAAGACATGAGTGTGGCCTTGACTTACCATTGACCAGCTGTCTATGTAACCAAAGGCAGCAGCTCATTGTCCCATTTAATATTATTCTCCACTCCCCCTTATCCCTCCAGCATACTTTCTCTTTATTTACTTCATAGCACTTAATAAATTGTATAATTACTTTTATTTTCTTATTCATTTACTATCTCTGCCACTGATATATAAATTACATTAGGGCAGGCAACATGCCTGCCTTATTCAACTTTCTACAACCTAGCACTTGTCTGATACAAAATAAAAATTTAGTAAATATATGTTGAATGAGTAAGTAAATGAGTCTTTGAACTCAGTGTTCTCAACTGTGAATGGGGATGGAGGTAGGAGTGGGGAACACTACCTACTTTAAAAGATTTTCTTAATATCAAATGAAGTCATGCATTTAGAGCATTTTATGAAGTAAATGTTTAATTAAAATGAGCTGTTGTCATTATTTACTCCACATAAAGATCTTCTAATTCCAGAGAGAATAACATGACTTTAAATCATACAATATTTGTTTTAGTGTAGTGTAATACCACTTGTAAAGCAATTTTTTTATCTGAATTCAGGCAATTCTTCATGAATTGATGAAATAAAGTTGAACTCTTTATGGCACACCATCTTTTTGTCTCATATTTATAAGAAAATACATTTACATTCCTTTCTTTTTGGAAACAAGATGTTAAACTTTATTCCAATACCTATTTGGAAAGGAAAGACATTTAAAGTACAAACTGGAATTTTTAAGCCACAGTTGTTAGTGGATGCACTATTTAGAGAATTTCCTAAGAGTCTTGAATAATAAGACATGTCATCCAAAATAATCTTTACTGTTCCTTTGGGAATTCAAACTGTTCAGGGTTACATAATACTACTTCAACACATATGTAGCTTACTGTTAATAAACTGCACAAATGTCACCAGTTCAGCTAGACATTCTCAGAATCAAACATAAATATAGAGATAGAAAAATAATTTTTTTGCCTAAACAAGCCCAGACAGCTCTATGCTTATCTCTGTTGAAAGACCAATTACGTAAAAGAAGTTCCAATTTTTATTTTTAGGAGACTATGAGAAAAGCATCCAAAAGGACATTCAGGGGACATTTCTCCCATGTTTTTATTTAAAATTTGCATTTCATTGCTTAAGAGTTTAGTTATCTTGTGTATTCTGGGTAATATCGTTTTGAGAAATACTTGTGAGAATTAGTCATATTTTGTCATTAGTTCGGAGCAATTCCATTTCATTCAACAGATACATTGATTGAGAACTTCATATGTCCTAAGCACTGCTCTAGATACAGGGGGTAATGTAAGAAGCTTGCACTGTAGGGGAAAAATATGCACTTGATATCACCACAGTATAGTTTGTGCCACATTAGAAGATGGACAGCATGCTTTTGGGGGCCACAGGGGAGGAGTACCACTTCAACACCACACAACAGAACAGGGCAAAAAATGATTCCTGAGGAAAGTGCACCATCCCCAAATCCTGGAGGACAGATTCTTACTGAGCCCTGAATAGTAATTATAATCAGCAATCCCATTCCTTCTATACCAAAGCCTTTCTTGATTACATTTTGAGATCCCAATTGGAATATTTTGATCTCCACATTTCCCCTTCTTATGGTTTCCTTACCTGTGCAATGACTCCAGGCACAATATTTCCAATGCATGCAAATCAATAATCTGACTATTCCCTTAAAGGTCCTACTTTTTACAAAAGCGTCTGAAAGAGCAGAACATGCCCAGGGAGGAAAATTTTAATTTGCCTTTGCTCTTCTGGTTGTTACTTAGGCCACTGGAAACTTCAGGACACATGTTTTAAATCCTGGAATTCTGGACAATAACAGAATCACATTTACCAAGCCTTCATTCAGTTCTCTAGTCATTCCTATCCCTGTTTTCTCCCCACATGTGACTGGTTTCTCCTTTGGTTCTAAGCTTTGATCATTCTGCCAACAATGTTCTTGGGCATTTCTTAACCTCCTCCAGAAATAACTAATGTAAATGAAACATAAAAAGAGTCTTTTAACCAAATATTTACACAACCCTAATACCTTAAGTTGTAAATGTTTCCCTCCACGTCCCACGTGGTTCAGGGTTCAGGATCTGGAAGAGGAGCCACACACAAATGAAAGAGAAGAGATAAGAGATAATTTGGAAATATTGGGGTGCCGGGGTCCAGGCCCAGCAGGCCAGGGGTTCCCAAAGGTGTGGACGGAGTCAGCAAAGAATGATTTACACGGAGACAGCATTCATAGTTCTCTAGCTCTCTTGAGTCTCCATGGATCTTCCTGTGCCTGGCTGAGGCGACAGAGAGCGATCCCGAGGCAAACTGAGCCTTTATTTTATAGTCAGAGGTAAACAAGGTAGTGGTTACCATAGTCACACAGTTCTTGTGAGTTTCAGTTGTTTTGGCCACTGCCTGCACTTCCCTCAGCCCATTAGCTTCCCAGATAAGATCTGGGGAGCATCATAAGGTCAAGCCTAGTTATGCTAAGTTGTGCCCTCTAAGCTGGGACTTGTTCGTGACTTTGCCAACAGGTCAGTCCGAGGCTTAACCCTGTATCGGCTCCCCACACCTTTCACAAAAACTAAAATAAAAATATTTCTGTCTCGTGGAGTTTAGGAAAACTACAGCTAATAGTACAAGGAGTCTGAGAGAAGTAGCCAGTGATTTGGGGTTGTGAAATACTGGGAGACTATTTAAAAAAAAATGATAGCCCGGCCAGTGAGACTCAGTGATTGAGCATCCACCCATGAAGCAGAGGTTAGGGTTCCATTCCTGGGCAGGGCATATGCCTTGGTTGTTGGCTTGGTCCCCAGTAAGGGGCGTGCAGGAAGCAAGGAGGCGGCTGATCGGTGTTTCTCTCTCATCGATGTTTCTAGCCCTCTATCTTTCTTTCCCTCTCCCTCTCTAAAATCAATAAAAAATGTTTAAAAATAATATACAAATTTGTTTTTGTCTGTGGACAAGAGCATTTTTCAGAGAAGAGATCCATGGCTCTCATCAGATTCTCAGAGAGATTTAAGTCAGAAAGGAAAAGGTTAAGAATCATTTGATCAGAAGTTATGACACATAAATAAGGGCACTTGATGGCTTGTATTGTGCCAATGCCAGTCCATTTCTTATCAAATTCTCCTTCGATTTCAGTTCTCATTTATTTGCTTTCTCTGATTTTAGTAATTTGTCTCCTACCATTCATGGAAGCCAGTCGAGAAGCCACGAAAGTTAGGAAATCACCAGTCGTGGAGGTACTAACAAATCTGCCTGACTTTCGAGTAATGATGGAGGATGACAGGAGAGAGTTGAGGATAGGAGGAGCTGTATTATTCATGTGCTTCTTCATCTCCCTCTGTCCCTCAATAATTCAGGAGACCTGTGGAGGATCATGTACTCCCTCCTCCTCACCTCCACACTCCCCTTCTCTCCCTGGGCAATGCTTTGCCACCACAGATACTGCTTCAGTTGCAGCACAACCACCTTGTAAGTCCATACCATACACTGCACCCCACTCAAGTGCTCAGATCAGATGGGGAACCAAAGTAAAAAAAAAAAAAATAGTGGTGTTTTGGAAAATACACATGGACATAAACTTTTACATTTACATGAAGTTCATTCTTCACAGCACTCACCTGAGGATGGCTCACTGCTCAAAACCTTTGTAGAATATCTTCAGATTTGGTTTAGTCCCCTTATTCAATAAAATGACCTCCACGTGGATTTTGGCTTTTTCCAAAAATGGAATCTACCCTTCAGAATTTTTTAAAAATTGTCACAAACCCTAGGAATATAGTTAAAACAAAAAGGTGGCCTTACTATAAATCCATTTATAATCCACCCTCCTAGGTGATTTCTTTTGAGGAACCAATACTCCAGGAGGGTGTAAGTAGATAATCCTGTCCAATATACATCCTGTTCATAGAAGTGCAAAAATATACAGTTGCTTCTATAAAATATATAATAGAGTATGAATGAACAACCACAAAGTACCTACTAGACAGTTCATCCAGAATTTTTTACTAGCAAATAAAAATAATAGCTAATATTTACTGAATGATTATTATGTGCTTAAGATTCTCTGAGAACTTTATATGTGCAACTTTATTCTCACAGCTTCTTTCTGGGACATCATTATCCCCAAATCACAGCCTGGGGAAATAAGGCTTAAAGAATTTAAGTAATATTTCTGCTATCAGTTTCATAGAACTTTGATGCCTAAGTAAAAAGACAAATTACTACATGCATTGACTTTCAAACTATTTGACAAAATAGTCAAAATTATTACCCTTATGCCTGTAAATGCCGAGATCTTGTGGCTTGCATTCCAGTGAATATATTAAAATACCAGTCTGTTAACTTTTTTTCTTGTATCACGTAAATCCATTGCCTTCCAAACATCAAAGTACATGGTAAGAACTTTTATTCTCCAAGTATGTTGTTTTCTTGATTCTTTCTGTGGTGCTCACGGAAAACGCTTAAGCTGGAGTTCAAAGGAAACAGACAGTGATTCCAATTTTCTACAGAGCAGTAGATTCATGTTTAAAGAAAATACACACAATCACTCTGCAGTGACAACATTCATTGTTCAATGATTTATTAATATTATATTATTACAATGAACTATATTGATTGAAAAACAGTTTTCACTCAAATCACTAAGACACTGTTATAGGCAGAATAATGCCTCCCCGCCCCGGCCCTCCCCCCCCCAAGATTTCCATGTCCTAATCCCTAGTACCACTGAATATGTAACCAATGTGGCTAAAGAGACTTTATAGGTATAACAGTTAAGGATCTTGAGATGGCAAGTTATCCTGAATTATCTGAGTGGGCTAAAGCTAATCACATGAGTCATTAAAGAATAAGAAGAGGGAGTTAGACAGGTGTGGCTTGAAATAGAGTCTACTTGTTTTACTGATTTGAAAGATGGAGGAAGGCTGAGGGGTGGGGGTGGGGGGCATGAGCCAAGGAATGTGGAAGACCTTCAGAAGCTGGTAAAGGCAAGGATTTGTATTGATCATTTTCTCTTAGAGCTTCCAGAAGAGAGCAAAGCCTTACCAACACCAATTAGACCTGTGTTGGACTTGTGACTCACTGTACAATAATAAAATTGTGCCAGTTTAAGCCACTAAATTTGTGGCACTTTAGTATGACAGAAATAAAAATCTAATATAGACACAGTCCTAGATTTGCCATTAAATCACCTCTAATGGCTGGAAATGTATCACAATGCCCTTAATTCTATGTGGAGATAATATAGCATTTTTTCAATAATGAATATATCTCTTTTTCGTTCTTATGTTTTTTAAAAAAAATATTTTATTGATTTTTAGAAAGAGAGGGAGAGGGAGAAAGAAAAAGTGAGGGAGGAAGGGAGGGAGAGAGAAGGCAGCATAATGACCCCCCAATCAATTGGTTGCTTACTGCACACCTCCTACCAGGGATCAAGCCCACAACCCAGGCATGTGCCCTGACCAGAAATCTAACCATCAAAATCTTAATGCACAGGACAATGCCCAACCAACTGAGCCACACCAGCCAGGGCTGTTCTTGTGATTTTTAAAAATTGCATGCTATTCTTGATATTTGTTTAATAGTGTCATCAATAGTAATGTCAGTAAGTATATTGTCATCTGTTTGAATTCAGCCACTACCTAAATTTCATTTCAACAGTTAAATGAATAAATGTTTACTAAGGGTCTGCACTTGCAAGCCATTTTCAAGAGGTGTAAATGAAGGTTTCTTATCTTTAATTAAAAATTCTAGCTATGACTCTTGCATGTTTATTAATTTATTCATTTCAAACCTTTACTTAAAACTAGGGGCCCAGTGCATGAATTCATGTACCTTGAAAGGAACTGTGGGCTGCAAGGCTGCAGTGGGCACAGGGGTGGGTCTCAGCCCATCCTCCATGCCCTCACCCGGCCCCTCCTGCCATGGCCCCCACTCCCCTGCCTCTACTCCAACACGCTGATGGCGCCCTCCCCACTTGCACCTGCTTACCACGTAGAGCGATTGGGGCCAGTGCCAGCAGCAAGTGGGGCTTGTGCTGTAAGCAGGTGTGAGCAGCAGTTGTTGCCCTGATCACCCCTTGGGAGCAAGGGGAGGTGGAGAAGCCCTCAGGGGCAATTGGGGCCAGCAACCGCTGCTCACACCCACTGACAAGGCAGAGGAATTGGGATTGGTGCCAGGCACTGGCTGCAGGTGCAAGTGGGGCCGGCACCAGCAGTGGGTACAAGTGGTGGCTCCAGCGCTGGCAGTAGGTTTGAGTGGAGCTGTTGCCAGCAGCAGGTGTGAGTGGTGGATACTGGTCCTGATCGCCCCTCAGGAGCAGGGGGAAGTGGAGAAGCCCTCAGGGGTGATTAGGGCTGGCAACTGCCACTCACACAGGCTGATGGTGCTGAGCAATCAGGGCTGGCATTGGGCGCCAGCAGCAAGTGCGAACAGGCCAGCTGGTCCTAGCAGCAGGTGTGAGCGCCAGGTGGGACCTTGGCACATGGGAGCAAAGAATTTTCAGTAACCACCAGAGGCTTGTCCCTATGACAGCAATCGGCACACCACCTTTGTCTGGGACCCCCACTCACCTGCTCCACCATCCTGCTGCAGCCAATGCCCACCATGTTCTGTGCTCTGCTGTCTGCTGCTGATGCCCACCAAGTTTCCCATATGCCCCCTGGTGGTCAGCGCATGACATAATAACTGGTTGTTTGGTTGTTCTGCTGTTCGGTCTATTTGCATTTTAGGGTTTTTTAATATATATAGATGAGCACATGCACCATAGCAAAATAAACTTATTTTACAACATTGATAAATTCCAAAATATAATACAAAATGATTTTGAAGTAAAAGTTTAATAAAATTTATTATGACTACTGTTAAATATGAGTATGGCAAAGGATATCTAAAAAATAAGGTGAAGTAGATGAGAATATAGATAGGGGAAGGGTTGGCTGTGTGCTAATGTTGGGTGATGGGTGCTTTGGGACTTATTATAATCGATCTGCTTTGGTATCAGTGTAAAATTCTCCACCATATGAAGTTTGTTTAAAAATTACCACACATTAAAAGGGTGTCTATATATTTTTTACTTGAAGCCAATTTAAAGGAAAGTTGAAAACAACTATTGTTTTTCCTATGAATTGATTCTTACATCTGTTCTCTTCCTTTCATTTATATCACAGCCACTTTAGTTCAGACATTCATTATTTGGTCCCTAGATTCCTGCAATCAATTCCTACCTAATACTCTTTACCTCAACATCTCCCTTTATCCCTGTCATGCTATTCTTTATGCCAGTTCAACATGCATACATTTTTCAAGGCATCCTATATATAAATTCCTCTGTCTTATTTTTTGGGTTAATCCTCACCTGAGGATATTTTTTCTGTTTATTCTTCTGCCGGGAGCCGGTCCATCCTTGCTGTTTCAAGGGACCTGGCATATATGGCATACTGTTCTTAATATGTTTGCTCACCTTCTTGGCACTATGTGTTTTAACCAAGGTCACCTCTCTGAGAAAGGTTGTTTCCCCAGGTAGGGATTTTCCCCTGAAGTTAGGGAGGGAATAAAACCTCTTAACCCCTTCCCCAGCAGAA
>NW_006383015.1:846642-849995 GCF_000327345.1 Myotis davidii | reverse complement strand
CTGCCTAGGCTGCTGGTCAACTGAACGCTGTCTCCGTGTTCATTCTTAGCTGACTCCGTACACACCTTTGGGGACCCCTGGACCTGCTGAGGCTGGACCCCAGCATTCTTCTTCTTCTTTTTTTTAGGGAGAATGGAAAGGAGAGAAGAAGGGAGAGAAATAGAGAGAAAGAGAGAGAGAAACATTGATATGAGAGAGGCACATTGATTGATTGGCTCCTATATACACCCTAACCAGGCTGAGGATCAAATCTACAACCCAAGTAAATGCCTTTGACTGGGAATCAAACCCGAAACTCTTTGGTTCACAGGCTGACATTCTAACACTGAGAAACAGCAGCCAGGATATGTTGTATTTTTAAAGTTTTTCCATTCTTTGGCCCAAACTATTTTACTTCTCTCTAACCCAATAAATGCTAGAAAGTCCAGTCTCCTCATTCTTCTAAAGATGCCATAATTGTTGTGCATGGGCAATCCTTCTCCTGTCCATGTATTCCAATTCTACCAGTCTTTTAATATTGGTTCATTTCCTTGAATATTTGTTTTATTTCTGGGTATTGAAATAAATTGATTATAAAAGATATATAAATATACAGGGTGGGGTAAAAGTAGGATTACAGTACGTTGTGAGTATACAAAACAGAGTTTCTTGCATTATTATTTATTTATTATTGTATTATTTCCATACTAACAACTGTAAGCCTACTTTTTCCCCACCCTATATTTATGTATTAATCTTAACAAATATGCATATAATATACATATTTTTCATTTTAATAGGCCTTTGGTGTTAACTTAATTGGAACCACTTAAGAATGTCAATTTCTCAGGAAATGATCACTTGAATATTCAAAATGAAAGGACCTACTAGAGTTCATTGCTTCCTCAAATCTAGTTTTTGTCATTAAACCTAAACAAAACTTGATAAATTCTATCATTTTGAAGTGTTGTTTAGAGATAGGGATTCTCTTTGGTTGTTTCAAAGTATCTCTAAGGATAAACAACCAAATGATAAGGATGATGAAAAATACAAGATGGATGTTTTTTCTTTCTTACAGTTGAAATCCGGTGCCTTTTTGAGAGGCCTGTGCCTGCTAAGAATGAAACTGCCTAGAAAGTGGTGAGCCAGGGGTCATTGTCCCTTGTGCAATGCTTTCCATAAAGACTTGTGTCAGTTAACCTCAAAGGAATGTAGATTGCCTGGGGACAAGACATCCTGCTACACACCCATGAAAGTCAGCAATGTAGCAGAGTTTACAGTTTCAATCTACAGAGCCATATAAGGGTCCCTTGATAGAATAAATAACATCTTAGGTCCAAGGCATCATGAGATTAAGGGTAAACTGAATTTCTACTTGAAAACATAACCACATCCTATACAATAAAAGCCCAGCGACCATAACGGCAGACCAGAACGACCTTTCAACCAGTCGCTATGTGGTGCACTGACCACCTCTCAGTCCCTTTCCCCAGCTGGTAGGTTCCCATCACCCGATGGTGAACGTCAACCCAGGGGTGGGTGGCAGGGGGATGCAGGTGGTGCCAGGCCAAGGCGCCCACCCCACCAGTCACCCCACACACAGAGGGAGACCCGAAGTGGGGGTGGGGCTGGGGAACAGCTGACCTCTGGGTCCCTCCCCCAGCCCGTAGGCTCTGATTGCCCAATGGTGAATTGGGAACCAGGGTGGGTGGCTGCAGGAGGCGGGACCAGCTGCTGGCAGCTGGGGAAGATGGCTCTGATCATAGGTTAGACCTAGGGACCATACCCACGCACAAATTTCATGTGCCAGGCCTCTAGTTATCTAATAAAAGTTCTCTATCCTCTTTAAATAATTATTTTTGCTTCACCCAAAATATTTCTGCCCTAAAATCACTAAATATCACAGTATTTTAATTCTATGGGGTCAAATTTGTTTCCTGCATATGGGTTTTACCACCCTTTTTGCTTTTCTTGAGAACTTGGCAATTCACATATAGAAATATCTAGCAAAAATTGTAAATGACCTTGGAATCTGTGTGCATATAGGCTACTTTGAAAACCTCTATGTAGTCCTGCAGTGACTTCTATGTGTAATTTCATAAGCCCCTCTTCTTCTCTTCTTTGCCCCCTTTTGTTTGTAAACTCCTCCTTTGACATCCTTGATACTAATCATACCCTCCTTCTGCCTCTGACTTCTCTGATTTGTTTAAAAATATAGTCTTTGACATGTACCCAACAAACTCTCTCATGCTGTTCACTTTCAATTAATTTTCCATTTTGTTCAGCTACCAAGCACCCTGTTTTTCCCAACCAATTCCCTCTGGTCTCATTGCCAACAGTTTACTACCTGGGCACTTCTGAGGTACTCTCTCACCCTCAACTCGTTTCTCAAAATACTAACTTTTGATTGTGAGGATGCAGCACAACTAGGACTCTCATTTATTGCTGGTTGGAATGCAAAAATAAAATGGTACAGATATTTTAAAAGACAATTTGACTAGACATTCTCTTACCATAAGATTTATCAATCACACTCTTTGGTATTTACCCAAATAAATTGAAAACTTACATCCACACAAATTTATTTATAATTGTCAAAACATGGAAGCAACCAAGATTTCCTTCAATAGGTGAATGAACACATTATTTAGTGATTAAAAAGAACTACCAGCCAGGAAAAGACATGGAGGAACTTTAAATACAGACTGGTAACTGAAAGAAGCTAGTATGAAAAGGCTGCATACTGTATGACTCCAACTATATGACATTCTGGAAAAGGCAAAACTGTAGAGACCGTAAAAATACCAGTCGTTGCCAAGTGAATCCTAATGTAAACTATGAACTTTGGTTGATAATGTGTCAATGTAGGTTCATGGATTGTAACAAAGGTACCAACCTGGTGGAGGATGTTGATGATGTGGGAGGCAGTGTGGAGAGAAGGCAATTTGTCAGCATTTTCAGCTCAATTTTTCTGTCAACCTAAAACTGTTCTAAAAATATAGTCTATTAATTTATGTTTTTCTTTTTTTCTTTTTATAATTAAATCTTTATTGTTCAGATTATTACATTTGTTCCTCTCCGCCCCCCCATAACTCCCCTCCTTCCAGTTCCAACCCCACCCTCCGCCCTCACTCCCCACCCACTGTCTTCATCCATAGGTGCACAATTTTTTTCCAGTCTCTTTCCGCATCCGCCTCACCCTTTTCCCCCTCCAAGAATAGTCAGTCCACTCCATTTCTATGCCCCTGATTCTATTATAATCACCAGTTCATTCTGTTCATCAGATTATTCACTTGCTTTTCAGATTCACTTGTTGATAGATGTGTATTTGTTGTTCATAATTTGTATCTGTATATTTTTCTTCTTCCTCCTCT
>NW_006383015.1:803814-846398 GCF_000327345.1 Myotis davidii | reverse complement strand
TGAATCTGTCCCAGAAGCTCCTTACACTGTCTTCGTATTTTTGGATTCTTTTTTCATTTTGTTGTTCTGGTTGGGTGTTTTTTGCTTCTTCGCATTTCAAATCTTTGACTTGATTCTTGCACTCCTCTGGTCTGCTGGTGGGAGTCTGTATAATATTCTTTATTTCAGTCAGTGTATGCTTAATTTATAGTTGGTTCTTTATCATAACATTGAGGGTCTCATTAGATTTCTTGTAGATCTCATTAAGTTTATCGGCGGCTTCTAGACAGTTCTTGAGAGCCCTTAAAAGGGTGGTTCTGAACTCTATATCCTCCATGGGAAATTTTGTCCTGTTTCTTTGTCTCCGCATTTTTTATGTTTTCTTGGTGCACTCCCTAGTGGTCTTTGTGCGCAGTCTTGTTGTAGTTAAGCCTTGATTGTTGTAGTTGATACTGGGGGGATTTGATTTCCAGGCCAACTGGCTGTGAGAATCAGCTGTGTCTGCCTATTAATTTAAAAAAATCATCTCTAGATCAATTCAGCAGAGGGCTACTTACCACTGCTGGGAAACCAGAACAGCCATGCCAAAGGTTCCTCTAGACATTTATCATCTTCAACCTCTGAATTGAAGTGCTGGTCTTCAAGCCCCTAATGGACTCCTTTTCGTTTTCATCTCCCTACCAGTGCTAAACTTTGACTTCTCTTAAAATTTAACCACATCCCCTTTCACTCATAAAATGAGAAAATAAAAATCAATAGTTAAAATTTTATTAACATTCTCACAGGTGACCCCTAAATGTGTTGATATCCGCTACTACTCTACCCTTTCTTTCCTTCTGTGTGCATGGAAGAGGTGTTCTTCCTTCCGTTCAAGGTTAACCTCTCCATTATACTTTAGATTTCCATCCCCTTTGCCTCCAGTGGCCCCACTCCATCACTCATAAATATTAGTACACTGTATCCTGAATCCCTCCCTCTGTCAGCTGGCTTTCCCTTCCAGCATAAAGTGCTTAAGTCTTGCCCATCTTCAAGGAAGCCCTCCTTTGACCTCATCACTCTTTCATTTATTGACAAGCTATAAGCACTGTCTGGTTGTGGTAGTCAGGACATTTTAGTGGAAAGGGGAAAAAAAACCTCAACTTGAACTGACTAGATTAAAAGGAAAATTTATTTACTCCGACAACTCAAGGAAGTGATGAACCACTAAAGTGTGCGAACAGTAGAGATTCGGCCAAGACTCAGGAACCATCAGATTCAGTTTTTTGTATTCTCTCTCCATCTTAGCTCAACATCAACCTGCATTTGGCGTCATTCTCTCCTAATACAGTTGAGCTTTCTCTACATGTTAATAAACCAGGTTCCTAAATTTTACCACATACAGCGTCTATCATCAGGGAGAGACTAACATTTATTTTCTGAAACTCACATTACAATTCCTGGAAAAGGAGAAAGTGAATAAAGGAAGACTGAGTAAGAAGAGAAAATATCAGCCAGCCCAGCAGGGACTCCATTGCAGACTGCCATGGAGTTAAATTGTAATGAATGCTATAGAAGGGCTCGTGTTGGGCAGTGGCCAGTCTACACCCCCTGCAGTGTTCACTCAATAATGGGGCTGTCCAGCTTAAATGATATTAACAGATCCTGAAGTTGCTGCAGTTGGAGGCTGTCACCTAAATGCTTTCCTTGTTTCAGGTTTTCTCTGAAAGAGAAATCTAAGTGACACCTGAATGGCTGCATACCCTATAATATCATAGACTGCACAATATTGTCACTTAGCTTACTCATCTTTCCTCCCCCATTAAGTGCCCAAAAATAAACAAAAATCTAAAAAAAAAAACAAGTGATAAGCTAAAAAGTATTTATTAATTTAATTTAGTTTGTTCATTTTTGACATGTATAGAAACTATTTTGTTTGCATCTCCACCTAGATGTTCAATGCTTGCTAAATAAATGAGTGGAAAAAAATGGATCCAATGGGGAAGAACAGTGTGCTAATCTCCATGTCTTACTTATAAAAGTATTTTATTAGCTTTGTGAGAACATTATAAATGATTTAATATATATATACTTTCTTCTCTAACTTCCACTTGCATTAACTTCATTTCACCAACTATTTGGATGTAGGGTTTTTTGGCAGTAAAATGTAGAGATGTGACAGTCACAAATTGTGAGTTTAAACAAAAGAAACAAAAACATCAATTGTCTCATAATAGAGTTTGCAAGCTCATGTAGACAAGGGCACAAAAGCTATTCTTCACTTCAATTTTCAATACATTTGACAGTCTTGATAAGCTCCCACTTCACTGAGAATATGAAAGCCATGTTGCAGGTGTGAACTCCTTCTGATTCCTTAATTATTTATTAGAAAAATTCTTTAAGAACCATTAATATATAAAGGCATGGAGAATTGCAGAAGCAAGCAGGTTTTGAGCACCTTACCATGTACCAAGCACTGTACTGTGCATTTATCCTCAGGCTTCTACAGTATGGCTATGGACCTTAGGGAGGATATGTGGCTATCCAAAGCCAAGCTAAATCCTATTTTTAGAACAGAGATTTGAAGCCAAAATTTTTTGACTCCCAAACCCAAACATGTTATTCCCACAACACCACTGATTCTAGCTTTAAAAGTCCTATTTGAGCCCCCAAAGAAACCTAGTTCAATGAAAAAGAAATCTCTCTTTCATCTTTCTAGAAGAGTTTTGTCTAGCACACCAGAGAATTTGGAAAGAATTAAAATGGTTGATCCCTGGCAAAATTGTTTGAATGTGACTTGCAAGATACCATTAAGTAGCCTAGTTAAGGCTTATATATTTTTAGGACAAAAGCAGGTAAGTATTCTCTCACAACCAGTACTCATCCATTCTAAATGCTATTAAGAACCTTAGAAGTTCACCAAATATATTTGACCGAGATATGCTTTAAAGATTTCATAGAGCTAAAAATAAATTTGATTTGCCTTAAAACATTTTAGGTGGCTGTCCAATCAAAATTACAATAAAATCCAACCCCTTTATTCTTCAATGAATGCAGAGAAAACATAAAATCAATGAAGTTTTCATTTGTGTTATTATTCTTATACTAGATGCCCGTTGCAGGAAGATTCTTGCAAGAATAGGGCTTCGCTCCTGTCTCTGCCACTCCTACCTCGCCTGTCTCTGTCGCTTCTCTCCCAGCCGTCTCTACTACCTCAGCTCAGTTACTTGGCTTCCTTCTACGGTGTCTTCAGTCTTCGTTCCCAGCTGGTATATGCAAATTAGCCACCATCTTTGTTGGTGGTTAATTGGCATATTGCTCTGATTAGCCAATGGTGGGCATAGCGAAGGTATGGTCAATTTGTATCTTTGTCTATTATTAGATAGGATATGTTTTCCTTATAATAAATGGATCAGATACATCCCCTGCTTAAATACACATTCTTTAATTTGTTACACTTGGAGTTGTGAGCAATTTTGATTTCAGAAAAATGTCTTTTTCTTTACAAAAGCTTATTTAATCACGTTAAAGCTTTTTGAGACTAGTGTTAGATTGCATTCACCATTCTTCATCCCATAGGACTTGTTTGGATTTTTTTTCTCAAGTAAATGCTTGCTTTAAAAAGCACCATTTCTCACCCTTCCAGTGTGGAAAAAAATCATTTGTATAAACTTGAATCTGCCTAGTGTGATTCTTACGGAAGGAACAATGGCAGTTCAACAATGGAACTGAGGGTGGGAGTACCGACTGTTATAAATACATCACTAATAACGTCAGTGTATTTCCCTTGTCTTCTACACAACTATCTCTGGGGAAATAGAAACTCTGTCACAGGCTAACTTGAATTCCTGTCATTGTACTCTGCACATCAGTCTTCCTAGTCCCGGGCTCATGGCCTATGGCTGAGGTTATCATCTACTGTGTCACACCCATCCACTAACATAGAATTGAAATCAATGGAAAGGGTTATTTATTTATTTATTTTATATAGGAGAGGCAAATGATTCATGAGCTCAGCAATAAATCAGAATGAAGCAAAAACAACTGAGCAGTGGGACAAATCTTAGCTGGAAAAACTAGAGATTTACAGAGGAAACATATTAAATATAAACCTTTCCTATGTGTTGATAACTATATTTGTTACACGTTTCCAAACTATTGAAAGTGATGACACATCTAGCTTTACAACATGCCAAGTGCATCATTTCCTTCCCTCTTTCTTCTCTCCACCCCAGCATTTAAGAAAAAAAAGCTGAGGACAGCACACTCTACAAGATTACACTCTAGAAATTTAGTCTGGATTATGCTGGGAAGTTTGGGGCTTTTTCTTTAGATAACAACTGTTCTGTAAAAAAGCAAATGCACAATTTCTCTACAGGGCTTCTGCATTTGGTGCCTGTGATGTTTCGACATGTATACAATAGTTCAGATACTTGCGGCTGTTAAGAGAGTCTGATTTTGTAATTACTAGTGCTTCAGACACTAGTCGGGATTTGTGGCACAGTAAGCCTCAAGGAATGACTAATGATGCAAAATAGTGGCAAAGCTTAACTACCTTAGTCTGATCATATCTGAAACTGGTTCTGATGACTGCTTTGTCTCTTCAGATTGTAGTTGGGTTTTTTGTGGGATTTTTTTGTGGCTTTTAGCATGTCTTGCAGTATTTTGTTGCATGCTGCATATAATATATCAGATAATAGAAACTGAGGGAAATAGGCTGTTAGTGTGTGATGTTTTCTATTAATCAGTTTAGAAATTGAATTATGTTCCAAATTTATAGAGACTTTGAATTTCTCTGGCATCCTTGATTGTTGTCTCCTCTGTTGACCTGGGCTTCCATAACCATCCTGCCTTAGAGAGACTCTCAGTCTTGCCGCTTACAGCTGAAATCCACTGTTGTTATACCGGAGCCCAGGATATGCGCTTAGGTCCCAGGGAAGCAGATACTGGTATGACTCTCTGGATTTGCTGCATCTCCAGATGTTGGCGTAATAGTTTGCACTGTGATTTCAGTTCTCTGAAAAGTTGTTGAATTTCACCCCCCCACACCCCAGATTTTTCTTATAAGGATGGGAGTAATGATTTCTAAGCTCTTTACAAAATGTTAGAGCCAAAACCAGAGATCCACATTACTATCTTAGGAATCTGCAAATAGGTGCATTTGTTTATTTCTGTCATCAAATAGAGCCCAGATGATTCTCTTAACGATCTATGTATTTTCAAATGTAAAATTAAAATCATCTGTACAAAACAACACACACACACACACCAATAAATCATGAATCCCTGAGACCAAAAGTATCAATCCAGGTAGCACAACAACAGCTCCCAGTTGTAATCCAACTAACCCTTTGTTCTAAAACAAGAGCACTGCTTCAGAGTAATGCCAAGGTATTCACTCAGTGCTTCAATAGCCACACCCCCTTCAAGATCTCACACTTGAATTTTTTCCTACTAAAACACAACCCTTAGCCTACCAACTCTTCCACTTCTTTACCCTGGGCAACTATTGCAAAAGTATTTTATTTCTGGCCTTTTCAATCTAGTTCTACATCTTACTAGTTAGGCTTAATTCATCCAACCTTCTGGGATTGGTTCTAACTTGCAAGTACCAACCCTCTAATATCCAGGTAAAGTGGATGACTTGCTCTTCGTTAACATATGTCTTGGCACCTTTATTCACGCTGCTCTCACTGCCTGGAAATTCTACTCTCTCCACTCTGCCTTTTCAAATTCTATTCATCTTTTAATCGATGATAACAACTTCATAAATCTACTCAACTTTATGTGAATTTCTGTCTTTGAACTACACAGCCCTTTATTTATACTTCTACTATGGATGTACTATACTCTTCCATGTATCTAAACTTAAATTCACCTACTTCATCTCCTTTACTAAATGACCTCTAATTTATTTTAATAGGTAGCTTATGCATGGTGTCTTATACATTGTAAAAATTTGTCAAATCATGCAGTGGTTCTCAACCTGTGGGTCGCAAACAATGAAAATACATCCTGCATATCAGATATTTACATTATGAATCATAACAGTAGCAAAGTTACAGTTATAAAGTAGCAATGAAAATAATTTTATGGTTGGGGGTCACCACAACATGAGGAACTGTATTAAAGGGTGGCGGCATTAGGAAAGTTGAGAACCACTGAGGGAGATTAAGTTTGTGCGGGAGCAGTGATGTACTAAGGCTCATTGAATTATATAGTCTCAGAGTTGATAGGAATCACACATGCTCAAGGCAACAAATTAGATGAATGCATTCAGGGAATGGATTCTACTGGCACCAGGCTCCTACTTTAGACTGGTTCCATATGCAAGGCCAAGTGTTATCGCTCATGCTGAGCACTGGCCATTCCCTGTCCAATCATAAAGCCTGGTACATATTCCAAAAGTTTACTCCAATAAGATTGATATTTTAATATCCAAAAGATCAGGGAGTTAGAAATTTTAGATATTTCACTTTGTAGTCTGTTCACCAGGCTTACGTATGAAATAAGACATATTAGCCCATAAGCTTTACTGCTAAGTGGTCATTTAGCCTGAGGTTGACTATCTCCATTGTTAGGGTTTTATTTTTCTCAGGTTTTCTGAAATTTTCTGTGTCTCCCCAGATTTGTTTCAATGCAAAAGAAAGGCTTTATATTATAGAAACTTAATAAAGTGCTGGTAGCTGTCCTTTTAAAAAAACTTTTTGTTAACATTTTCTAGAAACTTATTAGAAAAATCTATTTACTTATTTTAAAAAGTACTGTGACATCTAAATTCAGAATAGTGGATATATTTCTAATGAAGTTCAACCTATCCATGTTATACTCATGTGTTTTAAAATGGGTATATGAGTTGCTGTCATCTTAAGGTTGTTAGAGAAATAAATATTTCCAAAAAAGGATATTTGCAGAAACTTTAA
This sequence comes from Myotis davidii, assembly GCF_000327345.1. Classification (NCBI taxonomy): domain Eukaryota; kingdom Metazoa; phylum Chordata; class Mammalia; order Chiroptera; family Vespertilionidae; genus Myotis; species Myotis davidii. Next base: position 839,520 of record NW_006383015.1, on the reverse strand, counting down.
AATAGCCCTGGCGTCAACATTTCTTAACTATATGCAGCACAAGGGAAATTTGCATGTTTTAATACTTGGAAAAACATCAAAGTTGGCTTCTTTAATGTGACATATTCTTTAGCAGGTCATGCCAGATTTATTTCTACTGGCTGTCTTCCAAAAGCCATCATGCTTCCTGATTTATCCATTTGTTTAAACCTTGAAGAGATTTGAACTGAATTCTAAAATTTTATATTTAAAACATGAAAGTTGAGCTCTGTCTAAAAAGGGATTGAAAGAAAAACTGCTTTGGCCAACACCAGCCATTGCAAGATTCACTTGGTATCTGGGGTTTTGCTTGCATTCGTTGTCTTTTCCCATAAGTGTGTCATTGGAAGGCAGACAGGGAAGCTGTGACTGGACCCTGTGAAATGACAATGTGAGCCTCATCAAAACATTTGTTCAAGAGCATGGAATTGGACTCAGACAGATTTGGCCTCAGGCTCTCGATCTTTCATTTGTTTGCACTGGGCGAGGGGGTGGGGGCTGCGGAACGGGGTAGGCACAAACATCTTCTCCAGTATCGTCTTTAATGCTGGGGAAATACCTACCTCACAGAGTTTTTTCAACAAGATTTTAATAAAGTAATATACACAAAAGAACTTAAGTGAATGGTACATCATTGAGATTTCACTCAATAAATGAAAATGATTTAAATAATAAGCCTGGTTAAATAAACAATGCAGGGAGAAACACTGCAAAGATTGGGAAAGAGGTAAGACTGTCTTTGATGCTGACTTTACTCCAAAGACTTTGAGTAAATAGGTGGATTTTTCTGAACATAACCATATATCTTCCAAATTAGAAAACAAACATTAATTGTATTTTTTTTCACTCTTTGCTGTAAATCAGGCTTTAGTTTATATTTCATTTTAAACAACGCAACTTCTATCAGCATGTCAAATATGTATATACACACACTATGAATATATATATAATATATATCTATGACTATGTAAAAAAAAAAAACACTTTGCAAAAAGCAGTTGCCTTTCTTTGAATCTAAGTCAGAATCACTTGAATTTCATAAACAATGGTCCATGGCAATGTTTCTAACTCTTTCAAGTATGATATTTATACTTATGATGTTAATATATTTCTTATTATACACACTTCTTCCCTATGACAGTAGTTTTGCTTCTCAAATCCATGGATTGAGACCACACATAATGATATAAGCCTGTTATGAATTCAATGGTTTTTGAACTGGCTTTCTCATTCTTTGTATGCATTTATATATTTTTAGAAATCAGATTTAATTTAGGTATTCATTTGATAAATATTTACTAACTGTATGAGTTATCTATTTCTATGTAACAAATTACTTCAAAGTTTATAACTAAAAATATCAAACATTTATTGTAGCACATAGTCTCTGAGGTCAGGAATCCAGAACTGGTGTGACTGGGTAGTTCTCCTTCAGGGTTCTCACCAGGATATAGTCAAACTATTGACTGCAGATTTAATCCTCACCTGAAATTTGTCTGCGTCTGCAGGATCTACCACCAAGCTCATGCTCATGTCTGTTAATAGGCCTCAGTTCCTCATAGGCTATTGGCCAGAGGCCTCAGTTTCACTATAGCTGCGATTTTCAACTGGTGTGTTGCAAGAGACATGCTGGTGAGCCACAAGAATTTTTAAAACATGCAATACCTGACTAGGTAGTCATGGGCACTGACCTCTTTTCCTTTAGAATGTCAAATAAAAAAATGACAACAGCCAACAGAGCAAAGCTGTCCGGTGTAAATGAACCAAACTTATACCTTTTTTTTTAGTCAGATCAGCGAAAAAATATTTTTGGGTGTGCTGCAGAATTTTTTTTTTTAATCCTCACCCAAGGATATGTTTTTATAAATTGATTTTTAGAGAGAAAAGGAGAGAGAGAGAGAGAAAGAGAGGTGAGAGAAGCATCAATCAATGCCAACTGGGGATCAAATCTCAACCTCAGTATGTGCCCTGATGGGAAATCGAACCCTCAACAATGCTCCAACCAACTGAGTCACCCGGCCAGGATGGGATGCTGCAGAATTTTAGTAATTAGTTTATGTGTGCAATGAGATGAAAAAGGTTGAAAATGGTTGCTCTATAGGAACATCATAGCATCTCCATAGGGATAGTCATAACATGGCAGCTGGCTTCTCTCAAATCAAGTGATGAAACAGGGAGAGAGAGAGACCAGAGTGTAGGGAGAGAGAGAGACCAGAGTGTGTGAAGAACAGGTAAGGAGAGGAGAGAGATCATGTAAGGTTTTTTGTGACCTAATCTTGGAGGTCACATACTATGACTTTTTTCATATTCTCTTGGTAATACAGATCAGCCTTGGTACAATGTAGAAAAGGTTTGCCCACAAATTTAAAGCCAGAAGACAGAGATTATGGTAGTGGCAAGAGGTGGGCATTGGCGGTGGGGGGGTTTCTACCACAGTAACTAATTACATACCAATTGAAATATATACTAAATCACACATACTCCTAAAACTAAAAAGATAACAGTCCTTCATAACCTTTCTACACAGTTTGCCAACCCAATATAGCTATTATAAACTAGAGGCCTGATGCACGACATTCATGCAAGGGGCTTGGCCCTCGCAGCCAAGCTGCCTTGGCTGTTCCTCGCAGCCCCACCAGCCCTCGCAGCCCCTCACAGCCTCGGCCTATCCTCGCAGCCCCAACTTTGTCCAGAAGATTGTCCGGATGGTCGTCCAGAAGGTCATCCAGATGGTTGTTCTACTATTCAGTCTAATTAGCTCTTTATTATATAGGATTATTTGGTACAAATGTTTTAAATTTTTTCTTTATGTTTTCACATATATGCCCATATATTTTTGTCATGCACATTTGTATATATAATTCATAAAAATATTCTGGAGCTATACACTCTGTTTGGAAGCATGTTCTTCCACATAAATTACGGTGAACATCTTCCCAAATAGATTACTTTATGTAATCACCATTGACTAGTATTCCACATTATGGATATAATAAAGTTATGTTTTAGCCAATTTTTAACAGTTATATGTAGGTTGCTTCTAATTTTTCTCCATTGCAGCTTACTTTAATAAATTTGCATTACACTAATCACAGCCTCCCATTTGAAATATAAAATCAGTAAATTTAAGTAATTTCTTTTCCAAAAGAAAAAAAGACTAGAACTTCTTAAGGGGATTTTTTCTTTTAAGTTTTAGAGACATTAATCATATATTTATATTTCAAACTCTGATACACCCCTAAGCATATTTGTTCAAAATCTATCCTTTTTATATGCACAAGGCCCCCTGATCTCAAGGGACCATTACAATCTTTGCAAGTAATGATGGTAATGGTGAAGGTGATGGTGATGATGATGGTGGTGGTGGTGGTAGTGATGGTGGTGATTGTCTGGTAAAGGTGCTGGTGCGGTGGTGATGGTGATGCTGTTAGAAATAGAAGGAATTGTAGAGTGCACTGAGGCAGACAAACAAATGAACAAATTCAATACAATGTAATTATTACTCTGTTAAGAAAGCACTTAGAAGGCCCAATCTAATTGGGGGCTTAGGGAAGTCTTCTACCTAAAAAATTTCCTATTAGCAAAGACATAAAGTCTGTAGGTTAGCCAGGAGTCTTCCATAATTAATTGAAAAGCTGATCTCTATTTCCAATTCTCTTAATTTTTATTTCACACACACACATACTCATTTTTTTAATCCACTAATATTCCACAGAGATAAACACTTTCTTTCTAAACCCGGAAAAGAGATATGGTGATGACTACCATCTTTAAATTTAGTAATTTATTTACTTACCAATATTAACTAAAAGCTTGCCATGTGCCTGTCACTGTTCTGGGCACAATGGCTATGGTAATGAATAAGAAAGAAAAAGTTTGTGCCCTTGTCGACGTATATTCTAGTGCAGTGAGCTAGACTAATAGTAAGGTGTAGCTCTAACTGATTTGGCTCAGTAGATAGAGCATCAGCCTGTGGATTGAAGGGTCCTGGGTTTGATTCGGGTGAAAGACACATGCCTGGGTTGTGGGCTCGGTCCTGTGTGGGGCTGGGCTGGGCGTACAGGATGCAACCAATTGGTGATTCTCATCATTGATGTTTCTATCTCTCCTTCTTCCTTCCTCTCTGAAAGCAATAAAAAATATTTTTAAATAGTAAGGTGTATAATTTTTCAGATTAAGAGGGGGCAAGGGATGGAATAGGGTTTGCTTTAGATAGGTAGCTAGTGCAGTTCTTATTCATGGTTATTGTATGAGTCATAACTATTTTGATTAATATACTTACTGAAAGATGCCATAATAAAAATAATTTGCAAAAAGAGGTCTGTTGTTTTAGTACTCCACAAGTTCAGCCCTTAGGAAAACTAGGGCTAGAATTAGGCCTCAACAACCTAGACAGAGGGCCTTCAAGTCAAAAGAGTTTTCCACGCCCCTTTTGACTAGTTGGCTACATTATCCTAATTGTGCATTGTCCTCTGCCATTTGATGGAGGCCACCAAGATCCCCTATGAAATATTGTTTCCCTGATCTACTTTTATAAATAATAACAAAACTATGAGAATGATATTGAAAGGACATCTTAGGTCTGTACCTCCCTACCAATCAGCAGGAGGCCACCAAAGATCGGTCATATGGTACCAAAATGGTCTCTTAACGGGATCCAACCCTGCATGGTCAAGACAGTCCCGGGATCAGGAAGTTTCTTGAAGTGTAGCAATTCTAAGAAGGTTGATTAGAAATGTGTTTTTTTAAATATGACTTCTTATATAAAATTTGAGAAATTCCTCAGCAATGTAAGGAAAGGCAGGTTTGTTGGCATGACTTTAAATATAAGCTCTAGCTGAAACCGGTTTGGCTCAGTGGATAGAGCGTCAGCCTGCGGACTGAGGGGTCCCAGGTTCGATTCCGGTCAAGGGCATGTACCTGGGTTGCGGGCACATCCCCAGTGGGGGATGTGCAGGAGGCGGCTGATCGATGTCTCTCTCTCATCAATGTTTCTGGCTCTCTAGAAATGTGTTTTTTTAAATATGACTTCTTATATAAAATTTGAGAAATTCCTCAGCAATGTAAGGAAAGGCAGGTTTGTTGGTATGACTTTAAATATAAGCTCTAATGAAAACGAGCCACAATAAAATATATTAAAAAAAAAACAAACAAAAAATAAATATAAGCTCTAATGAAAACGAGCCAGTTCAATAATATTCTTACAATATTTAAAGTTTCACTTTACTTTGGTCTCAGTTATCTATGTAAGTATTTCAGATGTATTAAAAATAGAAATCAGGCTTTATATAATGGCTTTAGGAAAACAAGCTGGAATTATCTTAGTCAACAACATTATCATGACATTGGGCAGCAACTATTTAGATGCTGCTTCTCAAAAACAGCATCTGGAGTCTGAATTTCTCTTTTCCTTTGGCTTGCAAAAATCATTATTTTGCTGCTAAATATAGGCCTAAGTATAATACGCATTTAGAGTTTGACTCTTTACTTTATAAGGTAAAAGTAGGTATGAAAGTGTCATGAAATAGATAGTGCTACAAATTCCACTGGCACCAATAACAAGACCCAGCTGTGTGTGTTAAAATCCTCAAAGCCAAAGTTTAGCCAAAGCACTGTATGTGTTTTGCCAAGTCACATTTTTTCTGAGAACGTCTCAGAATTTCAGAAAGTCCCGTTTTGGCACCTAACAGATAAAATCAATAAATGTTGCATTTCAAATTTGCTTTTTTGTATGTCCTTTTGAAAAGTTAACAAGTTACAAACTATCAAAATGTCTGACATGATTTTGGTCTCTGGTCTGTGATGCTGTGGGTGGATTATGTCCACCATTGTGGAGGTTTCTACCTGAAACCTTTTCTTCATCATAACATTATTGTCTACCTGAGAACAAACAGGCAAAGAATGAAGAAATAATTTATGCTGATTTGTGGTACCATGCTACAGATGCTTAATAATATTAAATATAAGGTTAAAAAGAAATATGCTAAAATAAAATTTAGAACTGATAACCATTGTAGTCCAGTTACCTATATATCCCTCTCCAAACATAACTTACTGGGAGTATGCCTCATATATGAGTGACTGTACTCACTTTGCTATCAATCAATTCATAAATGCATTAAGTCTATTAGAAGGAAGCCCTCATGAAAAAGACTCCATCATGCAGCCTAACAAGTATATCCACCTTAATATTTACCTTCAAAAACCAGAATATGTATTAATGAAAATGATCTCAGATATTTCCTAGACAGTCATTTTATTTCAGGCATTTTACTGATGTTTTACAAACTTTATAGAATTTTACTTTTTCATTATTATTTTCCCTTTTACCCAAGAGATGTACGGAGGTAAACTGATTCACATAAAGCTTCTCAGCTAGGTAAGTAGCCAGGACTCAGAGTTGCCAAAGGTCTGAGCTTTTCTCTTTTCCGGGCCACCTCCCTTGCAAAGGGGCAAAACTAGAAACTATATCTAGTTTTAAGAAGGGTTGTTTTTCCCTAGCTGGTTTGGCTCAGCGGATAGAGTGTCAGCCTGTGAACTGAAGGGTCCCGGGTTCAATTTTGGTCAAGGGCACATGCCCAGGTCGAGGGCTTGATCCCCAGTAGGAGGCATGTAGGAGGCAGCCAATCAATGATTTCCCTCTCATCATTGATGTTTCTATCTCTCTCCTTCTCCCTTCCTCTCTGAAATCAATAAAAGTATTTTTTAAAAAGGTTGTTTTCAGGAAAGCATTGGACAATTTGCCTACCATGTCCAAATCAGTCTTTGTACAAACATCTAACCTACATAAGCACTTAAAGAATTAATCTCATTGCTCTAAAATGGATAAATCTAAGTCCAGATTATTAACAGCAAATATTAGTCACAGAAGGGGAAGTCTATTATTGCACTTTTAGAAAATAGAAACTACGTAAAGAGGACAGAAGCTACCAAGACCAAGGTGAAGCCAATATAACATTTTTTAAGTATCAAATAATATTCACACATATGTATGGATGAAACAGTACCTCCTACCATGACCAGACCTTTTATGTTTCTCTTCCCCACTTCCCTTTACATCATATTTGCAAGATAGAGTTTTCTGTATTTTGGTCCACTCAGTCTTATGCTATGAGGATATCTAATAGTCAAAACACTTCATAGTATTGGGCCTATCTTATATTTGCCCATGTCACACAAACAAGATCTTTACGTGATTATTTTCATTGTCAGTCACTACCAGTAATATAACAAGCAGCATAGTGACAGGAAATGAGTCACACTAACTTTTTGACCATTATCAATGTCTGAACCTAAAATCTAAAGCTAATGCATGTTGAAATACAACTGGGTTTTTCTCCTGAAAATGCTTACCACTAAATCAATCATTACTGTTTTGGGGACTACTTTGTCTTTTGCTAATGGCTTAGGCTCTAAGACTTAGAGTCTAAGTAAATTTAATATTTATAGAAATTAATTTAAAAGTTAGGGGTTAGAAGATGGTTTTTGTTAAATTAAACATTAGAAATATTTTAAGAATCATTTAGAAAATTTTTCTTAAATAATTTGGTGAAAATGTTACTAAGACAATGACATTTTGCCTTTACTTCTTATCCCTAGAATAAGTTCAGCTTCTCCCTAGAATAAAGGTAAGAATGGCATTGTTTTTAGGGTTGATCTTCTCTTGATGTCCAAATATTTGTTATGTCTAGAATTCCAAAGAAAAAAAGACCATTTTTGTGTTCTTCAGGCACATCCATTATACTTCAGATTAAATAACTTAAACGTGGTTTTTTGGAACTAATTTTAAGCCAAACATATTATTGATGCCTTCAGTGGTAAATATTTTTAGGAAAAGACATTCTTCTTGAAAACAAAGTTCCTTAAAATATCATGTATTCTAGTTAATTTTACACCCCTCCAAAAAAACCACTGTCATGAAAAAAAATCCATAAAATATTTGATAACAATACCAAAACCACCCTGTGGTAAACAAAAGGTATGAAATATTTCCTCAGAATATTTCTTGGTGCTAGATGAGGACCACCAAAGATCAGGTCATTCAGTTCTTGAATAAGACTGTGAGTAACATTACAACTTTCACAATGTGATGGTATAATATAGTAATAAATAAGATTAAATCAGCACATAAATGTATATAAGTAAAAGTGATACCTTATTTACTCCCCAATTTTTATAAGATAAAAGATTAATTGCTTGTCACTTGCTTGAAAATAAAGGATTAAGTATACTCGCATAACAATATTTTTTACACAAATACTTAACTCCCTCAAAAGATATGAAGTATTTATTGTAAATTTCTAGATGAATGGATAGATAAAGGTGCTAGAAGAAAAAAAAGTCTCAGTCTAAAGGTGTTATAGCTCTTACTCAGGATAAATTTTATCCAAAGTACCCCAGTGATGATAATCATTCACCTACTTTTTCAACTACCTTGGAATTAGAAAAATAACATGAAAAAAATGTTTATCACTTGTCAGATTCACCTAAATGCCAGAGCTAGTTTCTTACAAAATTATCCAAAAGGGAAAATTTGTATCAAATTTATATTGAGCATCCTCACCTTTGTTGACCCTTGACCTAGTTCCTTGACACAGACTTCCCCAATCCTCACACCCTTTTTGTGCAATTTCAGGCCTACCCAGATCCTATGACAATCCAGAAAAAGGAAAGATACATGCAAGAGTTCACCTTCAAATTACCTCAACGTGAGAATCTTTGAACTTGATCAAGCTTCTAGATCAAGGACCTGTGGGCTTAATGCTCCCATAGTGATCCTTAAATCTCAGACTTCTACCACTAAGAATGGAGAACTGGATAATTAAAAACAACCTTTCTACTGAATATGATAGATAATAGATGATTAATAGATGATGATGATAGATAAATAGATAGATAGATAATCTTATACATCTGTATTTTAATTATCTTGAAGGAATCAAGAGTTAATAAGGGAATGAATTATTGGGCAACTTCCCAGAGAAGACAGGGTGTTATTTTGAAGCCACTTTTGCTGCCCCCCTAGGCACTTTCCAATCTAGTTCTGGGTTATGAGCTGTGCTATGTAGGAGCTACATGTCAAGAAACTGACCAGTGAGAATCTGTCACCTGCCTACAGCCATATGAATGGCTTGGAAGTGGGCCAGGTGGGTCCTGCCACCTGAGTAAGCTGGAATTCCATCATCCTAGTCAAGCCTTGAGATAAGCACAGTTCCAGATGACACCTCACTGTGGCCTTGTGGGAGACCCTGAGCCAGTGTGGCCCATCACCATATCCTCCTCTACTACATACTTCCTGCCTTGTATTAGGTGCCCAGTATGTTGAGTGTTCCTCTTTAACACCATTCTCACATCACCAAACCACTGTCTATCTCCAGGGTGGAATCAATTCTTTCTGGCCCTGTCCCACCCTCGGGGTTCTTTTTATCTCCCCAGTAGGAAAAACCTGTTCTCAGGAAATGACCATGAGCAAATTAGTTCCTGAATGCTGAATTCCAGAGACATCAGGAAGCCAAGGGGAAGGTATGTGTTTGGTGGGGGGTGAGAAGGAGAAGTGATAAAGTTTCACAGAAGTTCTGACGTATTATAAAGCCAATTACACACTACACTGCCCAAGTGTAAATACCTTCCCATTGCAATAACCAAAATATTTTCTTTTTCCACATAAGCCCTGGATGAGAGGATCATCAAGGATTCATTTTGCAGTTTACATTGAAAATTAGGTTATTTATTTATTCTTTTGTTTAGCATTAATCCTCCTCATTGCCAAAGTAAGAAATAAGAGGGGGAATATCTTACACATACACACACACACACACACACACACCACAGCTATTTCAATCCTGATTAGCTATATAATAACCTTATGATTTAACTATTCATATTTTTCTATTCAATGATGCTATAAACTGTTTTCTGAGAGCTGTTTTACTTTAAAATTTAAATAGTGTAATTATAAAATAGTATAATTGCCATGACAGACACTATGGAAGTTCCTCAAAAACTTAAAAATAGATCTACCATATGATCCAGCAATTCCACTTCTGGATATCCTATATAATAACAGGGTAATATGCAAATAGACTGAAAGACAGAACAATGGAACAACCAATCAAAGCATAATATGCTAAGGCTGCTCAACCGCTCGCTATGACTTGCACTGACCACCAGGGGGAAGATTCTCAGACCGATAGGTTAGCTTGCTGCTGGGGTCTGGTCAATCAAGACTGAGCAAGATGGGCCAGTAGTGTCCTGGAACCCTCCCGTCATCCCTCCCCAGCCCAACCGTGCACCAGTGGGGTCCCTCAGCCTGGCCTGCGCCCTCACACAACCAGGGACCCCTCAGGGCATGTCGGAGATCCGGTTTCAGCCTGATGCCACAGGCCACTCCTCTTGGGAGGGTGCCAGCCACAGGGCTCATGGCTGGCGAGAGCTGCTACGGACTGATTGGGAGCGAGCCCACGGCAGGAACAGTGGTTCCAGGATGAGTGGGAGCAGCAGGTAGGAGCTGCAGGTGGCATTGGACTAAGGGTTTTGGCCCAATCCCTGCAGGTCACCCAGAGGGACCCCACCCATGCACAAATTTGTGCACCGGGCCTCTAGTATATTCTAAAACAATTAAAAACAGAGTCTCAAAGATGCATTTGTACACCCACGTTGGGACTTCTAGAACAAAAATACCATAGACTGGACCTGGCCAGTGTGGCTCAGTTGGTTGAGCATCATCCTGTACATTGAAAGGTCTCCAGTTTGATTCCTGGTCAGGGCACATACCCAGGATTTGGATTCGATCCCTAGTCAGGATGCATGCAAGAGGCAATCGATCAATGTTTCTCTCTCACATTGATGTTTTTCTCTCTCTCCCTCCCCCAACTCTTTCCTCTCTAAAAAAATCAACAAAAACATATTTTAGGAAACATAGACTGGGTAACTTATAAACAATAGGAATGTATTTTTTCTAGTTCTGGGGGCTGGGAAGTCAAAAATCAAGTCTGACAGATTTGGTGTCTGGTGAGAACCCACTTTCTGCTCTGTCCCCACATCACAGAAGTGGTGAGGGAGATCTCTGTATAAGGGCACAATCCCCATTCACAAGGGTTCCACTTTCCACAGGTTCACTTCCAAATATTATCACATTGGGGATTAGGTTTCAACATATGAATTTGGAGGCACACAAATATTTAGTCTATAGCACATGTTCATTGCAAAACTATTCATAATAGCCAAGATGTGGAAATAACCCAAATGTACATAGCCAGCTACATGGATTTACAAAATGTAGTATAATGTATATATATATATGATGGAATATGGTGGGATATTGTTCAGGGAAGGAAATCCTGCTTCATGCTACGACATGGATGAACCTTGAGGACATTATGCTAAGTGAAATAGCCAGTCACAAAAAAGACAAATGTGGTATGACTTCACTTATATGATCAAGCAACCAAGTATCTCAAGTAATCAAATTCATAGAAACAAAGTAGAATGATGGCTACCAGAGCTTGAGGGAGGACAGAAAGGGGAGTTGCCTTTCATAGTTGTTGTTAATCCTCCTTCCAGAATATTTTTCCATTGATATTTAAAGAGAGTGGAAAGGAGGGGAAGAGACAGACAGAGAGAAACAACAATGTGAGAGGGACACATCAATTGGTTGCCTCCTGCACACACTCGCAACCGAGGTATGTGCCCTTGACCAGAATCGAACCTGGAGCCCTTCAGTCCTCGGGCTGATGTTCTATCCACTGAGCCAAACCGGCTAGGGCGGGAGTTGCTTTTTAATGGGTAGAGAATTTCAGTTTTGTAAGATGAAATATATAGAGAACTTAACACTCCTGAATTGTACACTTACAACTGATTAAGATGGTAAATTTTATGTTGTAGGTTGTTACCACAATAAAAAGTAAACAATGTAGGTATCCAAAGGAGTAACCACTCTCTAGATTCCCTATTGCTATATCCCTCCTGCCTGCCTGCCTGCCTGGTACTTTGTACCCACTACCTCTGCAGTGGCCCCTCAAATGCCAGCCTCACATTGCTCTGCTGTCCTTATAGGAAGTGTGTCTCCTACGCATTTCCTGTGAAATTATGGGAGTAATTTCATTTGGATAATCCATTGCTGATAAAACCATTTCAGAGTCCCCGTGTCCACAGGTAGCAACCACTGTTCTTCCTAGTAAGACCGAAAGAGAAGAGGCACATCATCTCTAAGGAGCATGATCATAAACAACTTTATGAAATAGGGAACGGCTTTGAAAGCCCCCCTGATGATCCCTCACTGTGACAAAGTTATGCCAAAACTCTGAGCTATTTGTTTTAAATCCAGCTAGAGATCAAATTATTCACCTAGTGTACAGTAAACTTTCACAAAAATCCTTATTTTTTAAAAAATCCTTGTTTGCCATTATATTTTGGTTCAAGTAGTTTTATTCTCCTACAACTAGTTCACAAAGGATAGAAACTTTTTAAAGATGTTGGCAGATTTTGACTGAAAAGATTTTTATTAAAATCCAGATCTTAACTATTAGCAGAAATGAAATAAAAATACCTCACTGACTAAATAGTGTTCTTTTTATTTAAAAAAAAAATCTTACTATGAAAATTGGTCTTTTCCTTGTCTCCTAGAATACCTTATTTTGTACTGCCAAGAACTTTTCCTTTTTTTAAAGAAATAGCAACTCTCCTTTATTCAACAATAGATTGTTAAATCCCCAAGCTTCTCTTTCTCCTCTCTAACTTTCTTTGACTATTTCACATCCCTTTAGACACACCATTGGGATGTTAAGAGAATGGAAATAAGGAAAAGTGAAAATTAAAGAAAATAGTTAGAAGAGATGATCCATAAACTCATCATTAATTATATCCTATATGAAATAACAACTTCCCAGAGAAGTGCCTTACACATGACAGAATTGTTCTAATATAAAGCAATGGCATGATTGTCTGTGATTGAACAGCCTAAGAATAATTTACATAAATTCCAAGTGTACACTGACAAAGCAAGGAAACATAGGTTGGATTGTCTTCTTAGACTGGAATTTCTAATACATTTTTAAAGTTGTGCCAAAGAGTTCTTGGGAACAGTTTTAAAGAGTGTGTAGACCAGGTTGCACTCTTTCTTTTCTGATGCTGGTGTAAAAAGAAAAAAAAATACATCAAAGTAAAGATTATAAAAAAATTTTAAGCCATAAGCAGGAGAGCAAATCCTTTAATTAAAGTAGACATAACCAACTACTAGGAGGACCGGTGGCCTTCCTGTTTCTGATATATTCTGTAAGAAGAAAATAACTAGTTATACCTTATTTTTAGTTATTGTAAATCTATCGTAGTTTCACAACTTTAGGGGCATGAATTTAAACTAGGCACTATTAAGCAACCATTGATAAAGTTTCAAATCTTAGATTCTCTGATATATAACCACACCGCTAATTTATGAATCATGACAAGCTGATAATATGTATAAAGTAAGTTGCCAAAGCAGAAATGATGCCTTAATTAAAAATTCAATAGAAATAATGTCCAAATCCAAAATTTTCAAATTTTGCTACTTTAGAAGAAAAATGATTTTTCATAAAAGCCTAATTGAGTATGGGTTACAGGGCTGCACACATTTATCCAAATTCTTCAAACTGTGCACTTATTTCCTGTCCATTTAACTATATATAAATCATACCTTAATTTATAAAAGGAAAAAAAGAGCATCTTTGACCATAAGGCCCAAAGATCTACAGTCACTTAATATAAGAGAAAAATCCAAGAAATAGAAGTGCCCAGGCTGTTTGCTATTGATTTGTGCAGTCATTTTAAATCTTTATGCTCTTACTTCAACCACTATTTGATCATTGAATCTGTTCCTAGGGGAATCTGTGGAGAAGCAATTGAAGCAACTCTTTCTGTGTTTTTCACACACCTTGTCCCTCAACATTCATGATTTAGAGAATGCAAGGTAGATTTCGAAGGGTACATTCATATCAAGGGGATTACATGAAAGTATTAGCTTTTTTTTGCAGCTAAAAGGGTTTTTCTTTGTTCTCTTACCAGGGGAAAAGGTTTGCTTTTGGTGGGCTCCCCATGGCAAAGCTCTTTGAGGAATGAATTCTGAAGTGCATTCAACCATGTCTTCAGGACCTTATAGTTAAACCATTTAAAAGGGATAGTGGGACATTGTCCTTCACCACCCTTTCTGTCTTTGATGGGTGATCTTAGTCAATCTGGGAGTTTGATACACTTTCTAGAGCACTTCAAAAGTGTGATCCTAAAAGCAACTTTGTAAAAGATTACACATTTATTAAGTCAAAAAGAAAACCTTCATATGTACTAAATGCAAAATTAGTTCAAACTCAAAAGTTTTCAGTAAAGGATTATTAAATTTTGATACAACTTTTTGCATCTATCCTATATAATAAAAGGGTAATATGCAAATCAATCGAATGATGGGATGACCAGCTGCTATAATGCGCACTGACCACCAGGGGGCAGATGCTCAATGTAGGAGCTGTCCCCTGGTGGTCAGTGCGCTCCCACAGTGGGAGCACTGCTCAGCCAGAAGCCGGGATCATGGCTGGTGAGCACAGCAGCAGTGGCAGAAGCCTCTCCCACCTCCGCAGCAGCACTAAGGATGTCTGACCGAGAGGAATGGGCCTGAGCCATCAGTCGGACATCCTCCAAGGGCTCCCGGACTGCTGAAGGGCACAGGCCGGCTGAGGGGACACCCCCTCTCCAGTGCACAAATGTTGTGCACCGGTCCTCTAGTTTACAAATAAAATCTACACAGTACTTTAACTACTGGTAAATTTACAATTAAAGTTTACTTACAAGGGATTTTAAGTCATAAGGTGAAAAACTTGCACCTGTAATAGTATTGACTAAGGCATGAGTAGAGAAAGTAAAAAGGAAGAAAAAAGACTGACCTAAGATCTATTCTCATTTTTCTACTCTTCAAGATCAGTTAGTTTGACTGTCAGACTGATGTATTAGAGAAAGAAGGAACTTTAGAGATCATAATCCTTTCCCTCCATTTTATAAATGGGAAAACTAAGACTCAATTACCTGTGGTTTGATTAAGGTCATTCATGAGGATCAAATAATAAAACTTTCACATATAGTTACTTTACATTTGCACTCAATTTAAGGTGGAACTTCAATTAAATATTAATGATGTCTAAAACATTGCTTTCTAAAAAAGAAGAAGAAAATATGTTTAGATTCTATGTAATTAAATTCATTAAAGCACTATCTGTGGAAACAAATAATCTTGGATTTAAATCCTGGCTCCAAATCATAGTACCACAACTAAGTAGCCATGCAACCTTGAGTGACTTTCTGAGACTTCATTTTACTGCCTATAAAATCATGAAAAACAATTCCTAACTCAAAGACTGCTGTGAAGGAGTAAATGAAATCCTGTAAATGAGGTGCCTAATACAGGTAGTAGACCTTCTAATAGGTAGCCAATATTGTATTTTAAATTTTAAATGAGGAATGTACACACAAGTAATTTTCCTTAAAATTACTTCGTTTTGCTCTTGTGCCTTACAGAGTTACTAAAATATAAATAAATAAAGAGCAATTATTAAATCTTTAGAATTTTTTCTTGAGCTCAACTAATGGCAGGTATTGTGATCATATCAAAACAACATACAATTCTATCCCTGCCCTGAAAAAGAAATTAGTTCACATGAAATCTTTAGTGACCCATAAAAGGCTCTCTTTGACCAAGTGCTCAGTTGTGTTTAATAGTCTTACAGTGCTATGAGAAAAGGGAAGAGCTAGATCTCAGTTAGAATAGACATGCAAGACCTGGTAGAGGAAAGATGAATACAGGTGGTGGTGAAGACAGGAAAGTGAATGGAGAGGGAGAGAATGTGGCTCATCTGTAGGATCTCTATTTATGATTGGAAGAAGGCTTGTGTAAGAAGGACAGATTTAAAACTGAATAAAATATTCCAAATGAATGTGTGAAGCATCCATATAATTCTTCATTCACATAAACACTGCATATTGTTATTTGGCTCAGCTTTGAAGCAATTGAATGTTGACCGTGTTTATACCCAGACAGGGAGGGTAAGTACTGTGCTCAAAATAGCCAGATTTGGAATTAGCACTCACAATCCTAGACCATATTTCTCATTGCTTACGCCTTACTTTTTAATCATGTTCTTTAGACCATATTTCACACTTAAAGTTTACATAGAGATCGATTTTCTACTTCTTTCCCAGAAAGCATTGTATAGACGTCAAAAATTCAAGATTCTTGCCCCACCTTTGCCATGAATTAGCTGTGAAGCCAAGAACCAGCCACCTAGTCTGTAGGTGAGTTGCTACATGAAATGCTTCCTTCTGGGTCTGAAGTTTCACAGATGGAGCCAGTGGACTGGAGCACAGCAGGGTAATGTCCAATGTGCGTCACACAGCCTAAATTTCTGACTCCTGTTTATACAATCTTTGGGCAAAACTGTCATTCTCTATTATTTCTTGCTGGGGCTGACCAGCAGCCCCTGAATGAGGAATGAACAGATTATTCCCACGCAGTTTTACTGTGGGGAAGAGTGCCTGGCTCAAGGATCCAAGCAGCCTCGATTGCCTGCCTCCTTAGGCTTTTATTGGAATTTTTAGCTTTGGATGCAATCAGTAGGGTGAGTAATCTTGGGAGGACACATGTGTTTACATTGTCCTCTAGGCAAGGGCATCCAGGGATTAAACATAAGGATTCCAGTAAACACCCGGGGGTCTGCATATGCACAGGTTTATTTGGAAAGGTCAAGGAATAATTAGGGGCACTGCCTTCGACACTCCCCTAAGTCTCGCCTAAGTCAGAATTCCCATAAACAGGGCAAGTGGCCTTCCACACACTTCCCTTTTCTCAGAATGCCCTCCATACAAACTTTCCAACCAAGTCTAGTGTGCTCCCCAACAATTTCTATCCCATATAAAATCGAGTTCAGGGAGGGATAGGAAGAGTTTATTTTATGGCTCTGCCTGATAACCTGAATTTGAATGGCAGTTTGGTGATTTTCATGCTCCCTGTAAGTATCAGGTCCCTGAGAAGGACAGACATTAACATTTTGGGAGACAGCAGGAAGAGATAGTAGTCGCTGCCAGAGACGCTAAGAACACAACAAAATCAGAGCAGAGTAGCGCCGCCAAGCCAACCAGGTCTTAGCTATCACTCAGGGTATTTGATGGAAAGAAAAGTCACAGTAGGCATCACAAGTCCGGTCTAACACGTTAGTCCAGAGCCCTGCTCTAGTGTGGAGCCCAAGCGCGTCACGGAGTGCGTAGAAACGCGCCCTCGGTTTAGGCTCCCGGTTTGGAAAACTGAAGGATGACAAACAAACTGCCTCTCGGGACGCGCCTGGGCGGACTTGACTTCCCTCTGCAGCGGGCAGTCCTCGCTGATGCTGTCCAGGCTTTGCCCAAGGGGAAAGGTTGCGGCGCGGTCGGAAGGCGCTGGAGGGGGCGGGGGAGGGAAGCCCGGCGGTGATTGATGATGAGGGGATGAATCAAAGTACTTGTCGAGGGACAGCAAAGACCCCGAGTCAACTGGGAAGGCAACACGGTCTGGCATTCCCAAGGCCAGCGTTTCCGCCTGCAGCTGCCGGGCGGCGCGCTCTGCTCCCGGGGCCGGGGACCGAGCTGCGAACCCAGCGCGTCCCGGGGAGGAGGTCCGGGCTGGTCTCTCTGAGCCTGGTGGGTCCCATCGCAAGGTAAACAATCAGGCTCGGTGTTGAATTAAAATCAGTGATTGAACCTTGTCCTGGGCTCCAGCTGGGATTGCTAGTTTGAGAATACATACAGGTTTAAAAACACCCGTATAGACACACGAATTGAGGTTGAAGTAAAGGAGGGAGCGTGTTTGAAACCACTCGGAGGGGACAGAAGCTTGCGAGTTAATGCTGCCGATAGTCCTCCCAAGCCCGACGGAGCTGAGGAGTGTCGGAGAGGTTCCGCGCCAGCCCGCGCACTCCTGCGGGCGCCGGGGAACCTGAGCGCAGGCAGCCCAGGGGGAGAGCGGCTTTCACCCACCAGGAGGAGTGTTGGCTTTCATAGACCGGGTACCGGGGTTCCCTGCGGAGCAAGATGCCACGCTTGGCACAACCCCTGGTCTCTAGGGGCCTTGATTCCCCAGTCGCCACGCGTCCTTAGCCAGGCGTATGGGCTTCCTCCCGGCCCACCATGGAACTCAGCGATTTGCCTGGGACACCCCCCCTCCCCGGCACACCCCTTCCAGAACGCCCCGCCCCACTGCGAGTCATTCACCCTGAGGGGTGGGGAGTGGGTGACGCAGGGGAGAAAAACCACCGGGGAAAGCTGGTTCTGGAAGGACAGCGGACGGATGCAGGCGGGTCACGCCGGCCAGCCTTCCACCGCCGCGCAAACTTGAGTTACTTTTGCGCGCGGACCGGCACGGCGCCGGAGCGATCCGAGCTAGCGGTTGTCAGGGGCGTGGTGGAGGTAGCTGACCCGTGTCCCGTCTTCCTGACTGATCTCCAGACCCCGATCGCTGCGGAGCGGCCACCCAATGCCTACAGGAGCCGGCAGCAGCATGCAGCCGCTGCCCAGCCTGTGCGGGCACGCCCTGGTGGCCCTGATCCTGGCCAGCGGCGTGGCGGGAGTCCAGGGACAAGAGAAGGGATTCCCACCGACCGGGGCCACTCCGCCACTTCTGGGGGCCCGAGAGATAATGACGCCCCCCACGAAGACCTCCAGGACCACAGGGTCCAACGCCAGCTGGCCGTGGTCGCCCGCACCTCCGCAGACGCCTGCAGCAGGGAAGCCGGCCGGAGCTCCGCCTCACGCCCGCCCCCCGCCCCCGTGCGAAGGGTTCATTGAAATCAAAGAGACTTTCAAGTACATCAACACGGTGGTGTCCTGCCTGGTGTTCGTGCTGGGCATCATCGGGAACTCCACGCTGCTGAGAATCATTTACAAGAACAAGTGCATGCGAAACGGCCCTAATATCTTGATAGCCAGCCTGGCGCTGGGAGACCTGCTACACATCATCATTGACATCCCCATCAATGTCTACAAGGTAAAAAGGCGCCTGCTACTGTCGTGAGGGGAGGGTGACTGGTTAGAGAGCGGGGAATGGGCAAGTCTTTGGCAGGAGCTTGCTCAGGAAGATTCATCCCCCTACTGAAACTCAGTGATCACTGGGACCAAACTTCCTTCTGGTCTGCAGTACCCCCTGCTAAGCGTAGAATCATGTAATCCCAGACAGGCAGCATCGACATTACTTGGGAACCTGTTACAAACGACATGGTATGACCCCACCTCAGACCTGCTCTGGGTGGGACACAATATGCTTTATTTTATTTTTAAAACCCTCCATGTAATTCTGATGAACTGTGAAGACTGAGAACCACTGGTCCTGAAGAATCTTGTCCCTAAGTCCAGCTCACTGGACACATTCTCCCTGCTCAAAATGTGGTCCAAAAGCAGGATTGATATCACCTAAGCGCCTGTTAGAACTTCAGGTCCACCCCAAACTTACTAAATCAAACCTGTGTCTTAAGATTCTTAAGTGACTCATGAACACTACTAACCTCGGGAAGCATTTTCTTGGGGGACCCTGGTTTTAGGAAACAAATGGCCTAGAAGAAAGAAACCTAGACTGGTGAGTAGGAGAATACAGTTCCCCTGCTGTGATAGCATCATTAATTGGCTGCCTCTTGCACACCCCCTACTGGGGATGGAGCCTGCAACCCAGGCATGTGCCCTGACCAGGAATCAAACCAGTGACCTCTTGGTTCGTGGGTCAACCCTCAACCACTGAGCTACACCAGCCCAGTTACTGTTCCTACTTTTTATTGAGTGCGTACAGTGGGCAAAGCACTGGGATAAGTGTGTCACTGTCCTTTACTCCTTCTGACAGCCCACAAGTGAATATTACTCCATTTTACAGATGATTAATAGTATGTTCATGTGCTCATAATGAGTTAGAGTTGGAGGCAGGAGGCAGGCTAATCTATCAGGTTCCAAAGTGATAGCTGTACCCTACAGATTAGTTCATGGATCAGACCAGGGCACTGCAAAGGATGGTTTCAGTAGCTAACATTGTTACATGATCACTGTGGGCATCAGAGGAATCAGGCATGGAGAGTAAGGTCAGGACCCACATGACCTAACTCCCACATGACCTAACTTTAGGTGGCTTTGGAACTCCATTCACATCCCAATATCTCTAGGACTCAGTTTCCCAATTCTACAATAAGGTTGTTGGTGCCCACTTATTGGGGGAGTTTGGCATTAAGAAAAATGGCCTCAGTGAAAGAGCTGGAAATTTTCAAAGGACAGTGTCAACGTGTAAAACTGTTTTCCCATCATGATCAGCAATAGAAAGTCGCACATAAAAACAGAACCAAAGTGTAAAGAATGGGAATGTGTTTTGCAGATTTGCCTAAAGCTAGTCCTGGATTCAGTGCAGGAAGAAAGAAAAGAAAAAAGATGTAATGTTGGGAAAGATTTGTAAGGGATGCTTTGATCTTGTGGCAGGAGAAATTATCATAAGGCATGCCTTTAAATTGCCTTCCATGAGTCTCTGAAAATTCAAATAACCATATTATAAGGGCATTCTAGAGACTTCTGAGGTATAGAGATAAGAATCAGATTATACTCCAGGCCCTAGAAGGAAATACTTGCAGAAATAAGTAAGGATAATAGAAGAAATTCTAAAATTCTGCATGGCAACTAGTGCATATGAACTCAGAGTTTTCTGGGAGAAGCACAGGCTGAAATGGGCCCCTTAAATTCAGTCACAGATCCATTGGGGCCAGAAGTGACCCGTTTGTTTCTTAAGGAGTCCCACTGACCAAATCTTACCATTCCAGCTTGGCAGAGGAATTTGAATTCAACTCATCAAAATGACTTGAGAAACTGTAGAGTACAAGGTTTTGTGAGAAATTTTTAAAATATGTGAAATAGAATGCCTCTCAAAAGGGAGATTACATCTAGTTTTGCTAGGCTTGCACAGAATTTTGTAAAAAGCCAGAGTAGAGAGATCCCAGTAAACCTCACATGTTAGACACCTTCGTCAATCAGCCAGCAGCTGAAGGACTTGTGGAAGCCTGGGCTGAGAGCGATTCCTTCCGTGTGCTGCTTTCAGACAAGATGTAAGTCAGCTCTGCCAGGACCAGCCACTTTCTCCATCTGGTCAAATGATTGCATTCAATAAGCCAGAGAATATTCAACCCCCAGGGGAGCACACAGGTTTTACTTTCATTTCACATTCCTTTATGATTTCCCTATGGAATACCATTTAGTCTGCTAAAGCTGTCACTGTCCTTCTGAAATAAACTAATGAGTCATTACAAATCTGGTCCTAAACAAATCCATCCTAAAGAATTCGGTCCCATCACTATGCTTGCCATCATTGAATTCTACATGGTAGTCTTTGGTTGATTTTTATAGTATGCATAAATAGGTGTCATTTGAGGTGTCATATAACAATAATGGTTACCATGCACTAGGCTACCATTACCTTATTATGCACTAGGTACTTGGTGTACTTCATTAAATCACTACAACAAAACATGTGGTCACCCCCCCCCCCATTTTATGGAGAAATCACCTGTTGGAGAGGTGAAGTCACTTGCCCAGCCACACCACTAGAAAATGATAAAGGTAGGCTTGAACCTCGGCCATCTAGCCCTGGACCCAGTGGTCCTCCTCGTTCCCCTGCATTGAGTGAGCTCAGACGCGTACACTTTTCTCCAACCTGGTGTGTTGTTATGGCTGCGTTGGGGAGCACTGGTGGAGTTGTGACACACTCCCACACAGTAGGATACTCAGCTAGCATTTTCTGTTTTAATTTGAGTCATGCGAGAATTTCCATCTACTGAAATCCCCTTCTAATGGTAAAGTGTATAATACTGATAATATCTATTTACCAAAGGCTTTATTTACCAAAACACCGAATCCAGGACTAGTTAAAAGCCATTGAATATGCTAACTGATTGTGACAACATATAAGTACGTTTTTTAAAATGCATTGAGAATTTCAGAGTAGCCAGGTATTCTACTTCACAGAAAGTAATTTAAGTGAATTATGCATGCCATTTAAATGTATCCTTAAATGGAGGCTTGAGTCTCTAAACCAGTGATTTCTAATTTTCTGGGTTGTTTTTTTTTTGTGTGTGTGGGATGTTACAATTGTCTTCAAGAATCCAGTTATTTATATTCCATATAAATAATATGTTATATATACATTATAATTAATATATAATACACATATATATGCACACACAATTTCTGGGGGCTCATTGAATCCCTAAACCCATTTGTTGGCTCACCCAATGGAATGAATCTATTTCATTAATCTGGAGTTCAGTAAAGTAGACAAACCACAAAATGTCATAGATCTTGCTGAAGCCCTACACCTTGAGACCGTTATGGATGGGACAGGACATCACAGGGAGGTGCTGCTGTGAGGGGGTGGCAAACCTTAGGAAATAGGTCGGCTCTGTCTTGACTACTAGGTTAGCACTAAAGTCAAAGCTGTGTGGGAAACAAAAAGGCTGAGTGCACTTGTGGATGCTGTGAAGGTTTTTTATGGGTTGGTTGGTTGGTTGGTTTGTCTTAGTTTGGTTTAACAGTGGTATTCAACAAGCCTTGGTAGCAGCTTAAAGTTAAAATTTCTTTAACTTTTTTTTAACTTCTCAAGAAGTTAAAATTTGTTGAGCAAATGATGAGTTTTTTTAAATTATTTATGGATTTTATTTAACAATGTCACTCTGTGCTCTGTTTACATGCAAAACTGAGTTAATGTAGTTAATTCTCAAATATAGCTTCCTTTGCCTGCAAATTGCTTTTGAAAACAAATCTGCTTGTAAACTGATAAGGCAAATATTGATATGGACATTAGTTTGATAAGGATCTGAGTTAATCAGTTGTTCAGTGGAGGTGGAGAGTTTTTTTAAAAGTAGACTGGTGACCTGTTGGAGTGCATTTAGATGGCTTTGCTGTTAACTTTGTAGGCTACTATTAGAAGCAAGAGGCTGCCTTCATAGCTCTGAGAGGCAAAACTGCTGATGTTTAATGTTTAACTAGTTTAGGAAGGGATACGCCTAACATTAAAATGCTGGCATGTCAAAATGTGGAATTGCTTCACTGAACCTACAAATGAGTTTTGAATCAAGTGACCTTGTCAGGTAATCAGATATTTTCCTCTTGGGACACAATCCAAACTATCTTTCTGAGCAAAGTCACCTTTCTCACTATTTGATCTTAGACTACTTGTAGTACTTAACAAGTTTGTGTGTATTGACTAGTTTCATATCTTAGAAGTAAAAGTTAATGGAACTACATAAAATTTAATTTTTGAAGTTTTAATTTTCTGATCAGTACACAGAAGTAATGGTGTCATTGGTTAGGGGAGTCCAATTTCTTCCAGGATAATAACAGTTTCTATTTCCAGTTAAATAAGTGAGATCTTTAACTAATATTTGAATATTCTGAAATGCTTTAGTAGAATTTTGAACCCAAAATAGAACCTAGATATAAGGAGGAAACTGGTCTTGCAAGGCATATCACTGCCCGGTGAGGGGAAGGGAGTGGGGGTCATTATCAAATACCTGGGGGCCTTCCTGTAAGCCCACGAAAGGGGCCAGAACCATATCTGCAAGACAAAGACCTCAGAAGATTATAAAAAGAGAAGCCTCTGCATGTTACTTCCCTCTCATTTGGAAATTATTCCCGGAGTCCACTAGTGTTAATAAGTGGGTTCCTCCCTTTCTCTAGGAAGCGTGCTTGGTATTTCTTTGCTCTTCTGTAACAGATACTTCTGAGATTCATTTATTTAAAGCAAAAGAAATTTTAAGGAGAACCAATTAAGCACATTTAATGCATTAGCTTTTAAAAAGTATTAATAAAGAGGAAGAGTATTACTTTGAATGACCTCAATTCAATTGTCAAAAAAAACTAACATTCCTACCCGCCTAGCATAGTTCCTGCACTCGTCAATAGAAGTCAAGGACTGGTTGACAAAAGATATACATTAGACGTAATGACAGTGGGATTTCTCTAACTTACATTTTTATAACAGTTCAGATGAAAAAGAAGGGGGAAGCTTGCTCCCCTTTCTGTATGAGGATATTGGTCATAAGTGATTAACAGGTCAGTAATAGCATTCAAATAATTCAGAAACTCAAGACTTCATCTTCCCAATTTACTGCTTCACACATGGATTCCCGTGACAAAATGTTTGGCAAACACTTGGCCTTGGGCAATGAGAGGTTCTTTAGGTTAACTCCATGGTGTTTCTTGTGTTTGCCTTTGATCTACAGCTTGGTCACTTCATAAATCCAAGCCTTTTAAAATGTTAAGGAAATGTTTCTTTCAACGTGGTAAGGCTTCATATCAAAGGCTTTACAATTTTTTTGTAAACGTCATTCAAGATTGAAGATATTTCCATTGCTGTACAAGAGGAAGACATAGCCAAGACTCTGTTGTTTCAGGGCCAAGACACCGTGTTCTTCATTTCACAAAGAACCATATAAGGTTATCTCCGTGTGGCTAATATGCTATAGTTGACTGTTTTTAAAGAAACATGCCAAATGCTAATAAGTGATTAAGTGCTTTAAAGGGTGTTGACAGATAAAGCCTGAGCTGAAATAAGATTCAAGATGTAATTTATGATGTGAAACATTCTCTTTCAGTCCTTGACAAAGTTAAAAACAGGTTGGTTATGTTTGGAAGATAGCTGAGTATGGTGTATGGGTATATAGTTGCCAACAACTCCTCTAATTTTAGACTTCTTTTCTTTTCAGTGCTTTTATTTTAGAGATTTTTTTTCTTTCTCTTTCACTATAGATCCACTGGTGAAAATGTAAACAAATAAGAAAATGGCCAAAATGTGGTGGTAGAAGAAAGAAAGAGGGTCATTCTTGAGTCAGACAGACATTTATTAGCAAAGTTGACTTTACTCAAGCAAATTCTCTGTCCCTGACACTCACAGCCATAGTCCTGTGTTCTGTCCGGTGTCCCTTCTCTTCTTCTCTCTTCTTTAGCCCCATCGTAGTTTCCAGAAGGGAGGAAAACCTACTCTGGATGTTTAGATTGCACAGTGTCTTCTTTCTTCTCACTCAGAGCTTTCAAATCATTTTAAAGGGATTTTTGGATGCTCTAGCAATCAAATGTTTTATCTTAGTAACTTACCAGTGTCCCATGAAGAAATCTCCGAATGGAATAAAGTTTAAG
Source organism: Myotis davidii (assembly GCF_000327345.1). Taxonomy (NCBI): domain Eukaryota; kingdom Metazoa; phylum Chordata; class Mammalia; order Chiroptera; family Vespertilionidae; genus Myotis; species Myotis davidii. The sequence continues at coordinate 814,308 of NW_006383015.1, read as the reverse complement.
TAAGATGTACAATTCCTTAATAAGTTTTGTTGAATTCATTAAGTTTGAGTCTCTTTCTGAACTATGAGGCCATCAGATTATAATTCTTCAGTTTCTTCAACTGTCACAGTGATCTTCGCAGAAGAACCAGCACAAATAAGTGACTCTCATAATAAGCTAGGTTTGTAAACAGCATTTCTTAATGGGCTTTTGATATACTTAATGTGTCAATGAAAGTTTTTAAGCACAAACTGTAGATCTATATTTTAATTCAGATGATAGGAGAGTAGAAATCCATCCATTTAGTTACCTGTTACAGACATGAGAATAAATTTTATTGTAACACTGGTGGAGAAATGTATTTAAAGTGAGTTTGAATTTCTCCTACGACAAATTTAATTTTTATCTTTTTTCTATCTGTTTGCTACTTTTAGAGATTTTGTTTTAAGTGCCCCGGGTGTTTCCCAGCATCTAGAAGGGTTCAGGAATTTGGAGAAGGCGCTGAAGCATAAATTAATAAAGAGACTAGAAATATAATATAAATTTGTAATCCATGGGGGAACCAGAGGAAGCTTAGCTATAGGAACCAAGTTCTCCTGAATCTTCAGACCCCTCGCTCTTTATTAACACAAATTGTCCTAAGGCAAGACAAATATACATATCAAAGGTTAAGGTTTGGTATAAGGTAGGCATTGTTAGTTTTGGGGGAACTGCCTTCAGCTGTTCGGGTGTTTGGCCAGCAGGAGGCAATAACATGTAAATTAAAATGCCCTCAGCTGTCTGGCAACAGGCAATAATATTTGCAAATCTTTGGGTGTGGGGAAATGCCCTTAGCTATTCCAGCAGCAGGTAATATGTACTCAGCCCTGCTGAATCCCCAAGCTCCATCCACCTTTTGATGAAACTTCTTGTATTTATGACATGCTGGAATTAGCTTCTGGCATTAAGGAGCCATATACATGGAGCCATCACTTTATTTCAGCAAGCCGTAGATTCTTTTCAGAGTTGTGGAAAGTCCTGTTTTGTGGGTGTACATGCAAGAGATTCCTAGGGAGAGAGCCTCTGTTTTGCACAACTCCAGGAGGCACTGCTCATATTCTGGTCTATTAAATGGCACTCCTGGGGGACAAGCTGACATTATCTCTGACCCACATATTTCTAACCCACATGGCCCAATCTGTAAGAGATTAGATGCCTTTTAATGGATGCGGGATGGAACTTGTAATTGATATTTGTCCTCTAGGGTACTGGTAAAATGTATGTCAAGAAACTATTTTCTATACACTTGACCGGCAGCTTCCCTTAATTCTCTCTGTAGGTATGAATACAAAAAGAAAAGGAGCTCTGACAAGGAAATCCTTGAATGAGCGTGCCCTACATTATTAAAATGCTAGTTCACATGCAGAAAAACTCTTATCTGCTTCAGGAAGCAGAGATTTAAACACAGAAGAATACACCCTATTCCAAAGTTGTGGAATACAAATACTCCATTATTTCTCTCTTTTGACTCTTACTGTAAAAACATAATACAGTCATTTGAAACAGTTGTTCACAGTTCATCATGAGATGGAACGAATAGCAATCTGGTCAAGTAATCCTGGTTTGTCTTCGTTAATACACCGCTCACCCGCCCTCTTAAATGATCATCTCTTGTAGGGTCCCTATGCTTTCTGCATCCATCGCCACCAAATGTGCAACTAAAGCTTCTTATAGAATCCCATTAGATAGTGAGAAACACTGGGTTCTGTTTTGCATCACTCATTTCCTTGACAGGTTTGAGTAGGAGAGAGAGGGTAGAAGAGGAATTTTTACTTTTGACCTTTTCCAGCCTGCTTGGAAGGCAGAACTCCAACAATTCAACAGCCAACCTTCACACCTCCCGGCCCTGGCTGTCTGTGTCAAGAAAACCTGATCATCTCAAAGGGGGGAAGACATGGATTAGACAAGACAAAAAAATGCAAAAGTTATCTCAATTCTCTAAAGAACTTGTTTCAAATATGAGAACTGAAAAACTCATGACACGAGTTTCATAAGATTTGCTTTCAAATGAAATTTATTCATTCATCCATTCACTCACTCATTCACCTACTATTCAACAAGTATTTAAATGAGTAACCACTGTATGCCAGACACTGTGCTAGGCATTAAAAATGTAGTAGAATATTTTGAAACAAGCAGTTAAAACTCAGTGTTAGCTCTTAATTAAAAGAAAAGAAGAGAAAAGAAAAGAAAAGAAAAGAAAAGAAAAGAAAAGAAAAGAAAAAATGGTATATATGGTTAATGAGGCAAATGAACATTTGTTAGTGTAAGATGGTTAACTTTGGAATTTCCAAACTTCATGGGGCTTGATTCCTTTGGGCATTAAGAGTGGTGTGTATTACAGGATTTTCTCCATTTAATTTCTCAAGAATGTAATTTTTAATTAAAAAGAGAATTAAAAAATGTAAATCCCCACTTGGAAAGATTTGTAGGACTCACTTAATACCCTTAAAGAAAGGATATTTATTTCCTGGTCATGTTATTTATTCTTTTATAAATAAAAGTAAACAATTTTATTAACTAAACATAATTTTATAATGTAATATAAAAATAATTTATTTGGATTCTGGTTTTTTGTTTGTTTTTTCCTTTCTTAAGCAGCTATTCCAACCTAAAGTTATGAAATTATAGCCATCCTTGAATAGAAACCTTATAATCATTATGGTCATGTCTTTTTTCAATCTAGTGATTATGTATTTGTGTTTATTCATACAAAAGAAATGTGCTAGAGAAGCAGTATTAGCCTAGGGCTGTGGTCAGCAAACTCATTGGTCAACAGCCAAATATCAACAGTACAACGATTGAAATTTCTTTTGAGAGCCACATTTTTTAAACTTAAACGATATAGGTAGGTACATTGTTATTAAATTAATTAGGGTACTCCTAAGGCTTAGGAAGAGCCACACTCAAGGGGCCAAAGAGCTGCATGCGGCTCGCGAGCCACAGTTTGCAGACCACCGGCCTAGGGAAAGGAGTTAGCACAAGCATAGGCTATCATCTGTCAAATGGACCTCTTACTGCTCTTAGGACCCAAAGTAACCAAAGCTCTCCCTTGGGTGAGCCATCAGAATGTGAAAACCAGCGTCAGTTATGGGAGTATGTTCTAACCGGTTCACGTGTGCTAAATAATAGGTAATAGATATTCAAACTTAATTTTAAACAAGACCTAAAATTTAATTCATGTAGCAGGGACCTAGAAAAACTTGTTTGATTACATGCTTGATTTGTTTTCAGAATTCAAACCTTGCCCTAAGATAGCTAATTTAATGGGGTAAAGTCCAAAGAAAAAAAGAAATATAAATAATAAAAATGCCGTTGTTGGATTTATAGTTATAGTTGATCCCTCTTGCAATAAAGACAATCAATCTCTTCCACTAAGAGGAAAGCTACTAGTATATTATTGGACTTCAGCTTGTTAAGTGTTGGATGTCATTATTTTTGTCACTAAATAGTGAAATAATTAATTTCCAGGAATTATAAAAATCTATAAGAACATTTTTAAACCAAATTTTAAAGAGGGCATCTTGATTGGGAGTGATATTTTTTAAACTTCACAACTTTTCTTTCACCCAGTGCTTTGCTTATCATTAAACAAGAAGTTGTTGTCTTTGCATTTTAAATAAGCTCCAAGCACTAAATGGCTCAAAGACTTTCTTGATGGAGGCCACTAAGAAAGATATGACAATCAGTAATAGGAGCGGTTTCTGCTATAAACTATCTGACTCTTCTCAGTGGATCCACAAAGCTTTTGGATCAGAGAGAGGCTGAGGCTGTCAAAGTCATCCTCCTTCTCACTATAAAATAATAGAAGCGACAGTGGGAGCTCATCTTTTGTGGCCCCTAAGGACCAGCAGCATTCAGGCCTGAGAGGCAGAAATCCTGAAGCTGATAAAGGCTACTGTTCCCTATTTGTAGTTCCTTTTCTTTAGTAAGCGCAGATTAGAAAATTGCAATCTCTCCGTTATGATTAGCTTTCTGACTATGTCTGTGTTGAACTTGAAGAGAATAGTTATAATTTTCAGTTTGTGTTTCCCTATCCTCTGTGATAACTTGGGTCAGAGGTTGAGCCGCAGGCCTCCCAGTGGTATGAAGGGCAATAGTCCAGTTTCGAGGCTGAGCCAAAAACAATAGTAACCGCAAAGCAGGGCCTGGACTCAGTGCAAAGCTCATTTTCATTGGCCAGACTTCTTTCCCTTCAGTGGCCTGGGAGCTCATTCATCTTAAAACATCTGATGGCTGTACTTCTGTGATACTAATATTTGCATATTTGGAAATAGTTTGAGACAATAAAATACTTGAAACTATCAAAAATATTGGACATTATGTGAATAAAATAGGTTCTTAGAAGAAAGTTTTACTCTGTATCTAGATATTTTACCATTGTTTGACACATAGCCCTGGGTTTAAAAATACTAATAGTGATGTTAATTCTAAACATTCTTTTTTTTCTAAGATCAGTTTCTTCAAAACACTAAGACTCTAGAATAAGACCATATCGGTTCAAATGTGGATTTATTACTTAAGTGAGTGACCAAGGATAACTGTATTAGCTGCCAAATGATGAATAGCAAATTACCCAAAAACTTAATGGGTTGAACAATAAGCATTTATAACTCACACCAAGTCTGTGGTTCAGGAATTCAGGAGCCACTGACTCAGGTTTCTCATGGGGTGCAGTCAACATATTGGCAGGGGTTGAAGTCATCTGAAGGATTGCCTAGGGCTGGAGGATCTTTTCTTTAAAAAAAAATTTTTTTTATTGACTTCAGAGAGAAAGGAAAAGGGAGAGATAGAAACATCAATGACAAGAACGAATCATTGTTCAGCTGCCTCCTGCATGTCTCCCATTGGGGACAGAGGCCACAACCGGGCATGTGCCCTAACACGAACCTTGACCCCCTGGTTCATAGGTCGATGCTAACCACTGAGCAACCCTGGTGGGGCTGAAGGATCTTTTTCATTCGCACACCAGGCAAACTAGCACTAGTTGTTTTCAGGAGGGCTCAGTTCCTTATCATGTTGGCCTCTCCATAGAAGTGAGTGTTCCCTGGCATGGCAGCTGGCCACCCCCCAGAAAGAGCAAGAAGGAAGCCTAATGCCTTTTATGAACTCAGATGTCACACATCATCACTTTCACCACATTCTGTTGGTTAAAAGCAAATCATTAAATTCAACCCACATTCAAAGGGAGGGAAATGGTACTTCATATTTTGAAGGGAGGAGTTTTGTTTTCTTCTTATTATTTTTTCCTGATACATCTAAGGACAATCACTATGATTAGACAGAATAGTGTCTGGATAATTTATACCAAGCTGGGTCTGGCAGACCCCTTGTAACCAGCTGGAACCTATTTTTTCTTATGTTTCCAAGGACAATTGGCAGTTCTTTCAAAGCATCTTGAGTTCATTGCTGGTCCAGACCTGTGATACTTTGAGTCCGCCCCATTTTAAGAAAGGGCTCCACTTTTCACATGGTAAACCTCTTTGAGTTTGCTGACTCCTCACATCTGACATCCAACCCATGAGCAAGTCCTGGTGGCTCTACCTTCAAAATATATGCAGTCTCTAACTCATTCTCCTCAGCCCCAGAGCACCACACAGTCCAGCTCACCACAACCTCTCATTCAGCGCTTCCTTTCTTGACCCCTTTCAATACTACATTGAGCACCCACAGTGATCTTTTTAAAAACATAAATAAAACCATTCTATTTTCCTTTTTTAAAACCTTGCAATGAATTTCCTCAAAACAAACAAATCAAAAAAACAAAACAAAACAAAACAGAAAACATCAAACAATTTACTCTACAACTTCATCTTCTGGATCACTCCTCAACAGTTTCTGCCCCTTCCAGCTCACCCAAGTTATTTTGACCTCAGGATCTTTGCACTAGCTCTTTCCTCTGCCTCAAATGCTCTTTGCATGGCTTACTCTTTTATTTTAGTCAGATCTGATTTAAATGTTGCCTCTTTGGATAGACCTTGCTGAGAGGCCTACCAGAAAGTGTGGGGAAACATGGGTCTTGGTTGGAAAGTCTGTAAGGAGGAATCTCTGAAAGGTCAGTGGCCTCTGCCTTGACTTTTCCAAACAAGTATGAGCCCCTGGGTGTTTTACTGGAATCTCTATGGTTAGACTTCAAAACATCCTTACCTAAAGAATACTTTTTTCAAGGATACTTACCCTGCTGATAGTATCTAGAGGTGAATTTTATTTCAAGCTGTAATAAAAGCCTAAGGAGGCAGGTAAACAGGGCTGTTTGGTTCCTATAGCCAAGCAGCCCTTTACCCCTCTCTTTCACAGAAACATGTGTCAGAGTAATCATTCATCCATCACTCAGGGCAGTGATGGCGAACCTATGACACACGTGTCAGAGGTGACACGGGAACTCGTTTTTTTGGTTGATTTTTCTTTGTTAAATGGCATTTAAATATATAAAATAAATATAAAAAATATTAAGTCTTTGTTTTACTATGGTTGCAAATATCAAAAAATTTCTATATGTGACATGGCACCAGAGTTAAGTTAGGGTTTTTCAAAATGCTGACACACCAAACTCAAAAGGTTCGCCATTACTGACTCAGGGTCTGCTGGTCAGCCCCGGCAAGAAAGCATCCCAAATCCTACCATACTTCCTTAATATGATGACACCCCCTGTGTTATCATCTTCAATATTTATGTGTTTTTTGTCTGCCTCCCTTACTAGACTGTAAGCTCCATAAAAATAGGGAGTTTTCCTTGTTCACTGATATGATATGCACCCTGACCTCAGAATGCTGCCTGGCACACAGTTATGAGTCAATTAATTAATCCAGAAATCACTAGTCGGACCTACAGATATATTTTGTTAATACAATGTTACCTGACAGTGTTTTTTAAAAATATTGTTTAGTTGACAGCTTTTATAAACTATGGGATTTCATATAAACCTAGAGTCCCGGTGCACAAATCTGTGCACCAGTGGGATCCCTCAGCCTAGCCTGTGGGATTGGGCTGAAACCATCTCTCCGACATCCCCTGAAGGGTCCTGGATTGCAAGAGGGTGCAGACCAGGCCGAGGGACCCCACTGGTGCATGATTGGGGCAAGGGAGGGATGTGGGAGGTTGGCCAGCCAGGGAGGAACCATGGGAGGATTCTAGGGCATGTCCAGTCTGTCCTACTCAGTCCTGATAAGCTGGACCCCAGCAGCAAGCTAACCTACAGGTCAGAGTGTCTGCCCCCTGGTGGTCAGTGCACATCATAGTGAGTGATTGAGCGGCCTTAGCATATCATTAGCATATTACACTTTGATTGGTTGAACAGATGACCAGACACTTAGCATTTTAGGCTTTTAGTATATAGGATTCACAGTTGGGGCTAAAAATTAAGAGGTTTTTGTTGTTGTTGTTTTTAGAGTCCTTTGGCAAAAATCATGTCATGTTTACTAGCAGTTGCTCCCTTTGGACAGGATTTACCCCAAACCCCACCACTCCCTATTGTATTCCTGACACCGATGACCTTCTTACCTCTGGTTCCTTTCACTCCTTTGTATTACCTGCCTGGCCCTGCAGGCTTTTAGGACCTTAGAATAAGCATATTTATGATAAATTTTCCAATATTTGTCCTACATATCAGTGCATTTTTCATGTAAGACTTATAAATGAAATTGGTCCCATGTTGGATTTCCAACTCATATTCAGACACACATTTGGTGCCATCCTAGTTATAGAACAATCACCCAGCTTAACAAACTTTACAAAGAACTTTCACTGATAAAAGAAAGGAAAGACTCAATTGTGTTTCAAAATAGTTTTTACTTTTAGAAGGTTATTTTTAAAAACATTGAAAAAGAAAACATAGATTTCAAATACTTTTCTTTATTTTCAAAACCTCATGAACATTCGATCCAGATGTTTACCTAAAGTGATTCATTTACCAGTGTGGGGCACACCCAGTTGTCCTAAAAAAGAAAATAACTGAGTTTAACAATAGATGGTTACATAGTCTGAAGTCAGATTGAGAAAATACATGTATGTATATAAGAGCAATAATGTTTTTTTCCTCATTATATAACCAGTTCCTATGTTTATATTAGGGACTTGAACATATAGTAAGCATCTGTTATTTCTCTGAAACTGTATTAAGCAGTTGCAGAACCCATATTCTGTAAAATTTCTAGAAGTGCCAGACAGCAAAAACTAAACAAAACAAACAAGTAAATGTTATAACATAAGCAGTAGGAGTTGATAAGTACTATAGATAAAAAAGAAAGTGGAGTAGGGTAAGTAGAAGGGGACGCCTGACTAATTACTGCTCTTAATAGTGTGGTCAGAGTAGGTCGTGTTAAAAAGATATTTGAACAAGACCAAAGAAGGCAAGGGAGTTTGCCCAGTGTATCTGTGGGGAAAGAGACTTTCAGGATAAGGAAAGATCTAGAGTGAAGTCCAAAGGCAGCAGCATGCTTACTCAGGCTGAGTTACTATGCAGTCAAGTAATTGACTAAGGTAAAGAATACGTTCTTTGTTCTTTACCTTAGTCAATTACTAGGTAAATTGACCAACAGGAGAACCATGTTCTTCCTAGCTAAGGAACATTTATCACCTATTTTTAATTAAATTATTTTAATTTGACCATGACCTAAGCATTGGGGACTCCATAACAGTGTAAGAGACATTCATGGAACTTTAGCTTCACATTTGTAAGGGGAGCTGGCCCCACTTGGCCCTTCAGTGGAAATCTTGACCCTAAGCTACTATAGATGCATAGCAAACTCTTATGAACTGGTTGCATTTTCTTTTCTTTTTTTCAATATGTCTTTATTGATTTTAGAGAGAGAGGAAGGGAGAAAGAAAGAGAGATAGAAACATCAATGAGAAAGAAACATTGATTGGCTGCTTCCTGCATGACCCTTGTTGGGGATGCCACCTGGGCATGTGTCCTGACCAGGAAACCAACTGGTGATCTCCTGGTGCATGGGACAATGCCCAACCAACTGAGCCACACCGTCTGGGCTAGCTGCATATTCATTATTCCCAGCACACTCTCCTGTTTCATATATCAAACATTGGTGCTTTTCAAAGGAGTAGTCCATGAGGAAAAAAATAAGAACTGAAATTTGTTATCTTACTCTGCATGTTAAGTACTCTCTGCTACATAATGCAGTTCATGAAAATCTCCCTAATAGAGCTTCATGTCTCCTCGATGCAGCTACTCGCAGGCGGCTGGCCCTTCGGAGTTGAGATGTGCAAGCTGGTGCCTTTCATACAGAAGGCCTCTGTGGGGATCACTGTGCTGAGTCTGTGTGCTCTGAGCATTGACAGGTAAGAACAGATATTTAAGTCAGGTATATCCTGAACACTTTGTAGTAACTGCTATGTTACTTAGAAAATAGCTATAAAATTCACTAAAACCAGGCTCTGCCAGATGGACAAACACTTCCATTTCGCTCTTTAGGTATCGAGCCGTTGCATCTTGGAGTCGAATTAAAGGAATTGGAGTTCCAAAATGGACAGCAGTGGAAATTGTTTTGATTTGGGTGGTCTCTGTAGTTCTGGCTATCCCTGAAGCTGTGGGTTTTGATATGATTCCCACTGACTACAAAGGAACTCCTCTGAAAGTCTGCATGCTTCATCCCATTCAGAAAACAGCCTTCATGCAGGTAAATTTTACTACGCCCCGCCCCACCGCCCTTTTCTGTTCTCACCTTATAAATATTTAGCTATTTCCCCCCTGATTTCTCCTCCTTGGAAGTTATTGATTTATGACTGTCCTTGGCATAAATTAAGAGTGTAGGTCCCAGGACTTAGGGTTAACAATGACTAACGACCCAAGCTGCAAGAAGCTGGGTGCCTATTTCTCCAAGAATCCCCTGGCATTCAGAGATACAGATAAACCAGGTTCACATAAGAAAATCCATCTGAATTTATAGCTTTTCTACTTAAACCCCACAAGGACCAGCAACTACTACATTTTTTTTGCATAAGACAGCACAGCAATCATCAGAGGGAGTAGATAGTGCAGTGATTAATCAAGTAGAAGTTGCCCTGGTATAGATGGATTCTGAATGGCAAGCCTGTCCCCTCTAAAGGGAAAGATATCGTTGCAAAGAAGCTTTCATCTTGGCCATTTATTCAAGAACGTTTAATCAGGTGATAGGAAAAGGATGCAATGTTGGTCACCAGAAGATAGATCCTAAGTGTAAAAAGCTCTTCCCAGCAGAATGAGTGAAGAAGAGTTCATCAAAGGGGGCTCATCTAAGGATCACCAATGATTATTTTCCATTCCATATCTAAGAAGACTATATAAAACTTTATGAATTCTATATATTACTAGGGGCCCGGTGCATGAAATTCGTGCACTGGGTGGGGGTGAGGGGGAGTGTCCCTCAGCCCAGCCTGCCCCCTCTCACATACTGGGAGCCCTCAGGCATTGAACCCCATCAATCTCCAATCGCAGGATAGGCCCCTTGCCCAGGCCTGACGCCTCTGCCAGAAGCATCAGGC
>NW_006383015.1:777285-803219 GCF_000327345.1 Myotis davidii | reverse complement strand
AAGATCTTTCCTCTTAGCTCCCCCCTGGGTTTCCTTCTGATCACTGTCAGTGACAGGGGGCTTCTTCCTCCTTTCCCTTTCGCCTCCCTGCATTGTGCCTACATATGCAAATTAACCACCATTTTGTTGTCAGTTAACTGCCATCTGATTTGGCAGTTAATTTGCATATAGCCCTGATTAGCCAATGAAAAGGGTATCGTCATACGCCAATTACCATTTTTTTATTATATAGGATGATAATCAAAAGATTAAAGAAGGATATTAATATGAAATTGCTGTCTTCTTGTTTCTTATTAGTTAAAAGAGGAAAAAGTACTGCATTGATTGTATAAGTTCTACTCCCACACAGACATGTCTAGAGTAACAATTTTTAAAAAGAACAGAAAAAAAAAAAGAAGAAAGGGTCGCTTTGATTTTTTTTTAATTGATTGGTTAGATTTATACATTACAGAGCTAAATGATTAACATAAACCTTTTTTTGTATCTGTTTTTCCCATGAAATAAATGTGTTAAGAAGTGATAATTTCCCATAAACACTATGATATTTTTACATACTCAGATGTAGTATTTCATACAAAGAATAGCATAAGGAAAACTAGTTTGTGTGAAGACAAAAGTATCTGAATTACCAAATATTTTAAATTCTGTCTAACTGATTAAACTTTAAAACATATTTATAGCCCATTGCTTTCAAGAACTGAAATGCCTTTTAAGAAAAGTTTGTTGCCGAAACCGGTTTGGCTCAGTGGATAGAGTGTCGGCCTGCGGACTGAGAGGTCCCAGGTTTGATTCCGGTCAGGGGCATGTGCCTTGGTTGCGGGCACGTCCCCGGTGGGGGGTGTGCAGGAGGCGGCTGATCGATGTTTCTCTCTCATCGATGTTTCTAACTCTCTATCTCTCTCCCTTTCTCTCTGTAAAAAATCAATAAAAAATACATAAAAAAAAGAAAAGCTTGTTTTATTTAATAGCAGTACTTAATTATTTCATATGTGACCTGAAAGAGTCTATATAGTGTTTATAAAATAGATCTACAGTACTTTAGGAAATAATTATTCCATGATGATTTTTTTAAATTTAACATTTGCTATATAGAATTTTTTACAGAGAATATTAATCATGAAATTCTCTCTTCCCACAGACTCAGATAGAGAGCAGGCAGACAGCTCTTGTGGGAGGGTTATTGGGGTTGGAGAGATTGAGAGAGAAAAAAAAAAGGAAAGAACTGATGGACATGGACAACAATGTGGTATTGGGAAGTAAGGGGGACTAGTGGAGGTAGAAGAGAGTATGGGGGGGGGATAAATGGTGATGGGAAAAAATAAAATAAAATAAAGATGAAATTCTCTCTTCCCCACAGTTTTACCAGAAAGCTAAAGATTGGTGGCTATTTAGTTTCTATTTCTGCTTGCCATTGGCCATCACTGCACTTTTTTATACCCTGATGACCTGTGAAATGTTGAGAAAGAAGAGTGGCATGCAAATTGCTTTGAACGATCACTTAAAGCAGGTAAGAAAGTAGAACTATTTCTAACTCATGATTACAATTATGATTATGGTTGTGAATAACAAAAGTATTATGATCATATATTAAAATTATTATATACTAGAGTATATCTCCTTGTTCTTGCTCAGGTATTTTTTTTTATATTATCTATCTAGACATAGTCTATATAATCTAAAGAATCTAGAGAGAGCTATTACTTTTCAAATATGAATCTCTAGTCATTTTAGTTTTAATTCATATTAATTATTCAATTTAAAGCTCAGTGTCCTGAATTTTTGCAAATGCCACTGACCTTTGTATACAATATTCAATATTCGGTTTGGGAAAGGGGAACACTGTGATTACAATGAGCCATCATCTCAGGGTCTGACTATGTTTTTATTTCAGAGAAGGGAAGTGGCCAAAACAGTATTTTGCCTGGTCCTTGTCTTTGCCCTGTGTTGGCTTCCCCTTCACCTCAGCAGGATTTTGAAGCTCACTCTCTATGATCCGAGTGATCCCAACAGATGTGAACTTTTAAGGTAAGGAAAGTAAAATAGAGATAGTTTTGTAAATAAATGCCACGCAGAAATTTTCATTGATCCTTTTCATAGGCAGAAAGAGAAAATAGCATTTTTCTGATCCTTAGGGAGCAATTAAGATTCCCATTTTTTACCTTCACTTCTATTTTAAAGGAAAGAGTAAAGGGGACTTAGGAGAACACTGGGAACAGAGAGCCAGAATTATCCACATAAGTGTATGGCATGCTTGGAAATATCCAGTCTGATTCTCCTTTGCACATTGTAAAACATCCCTTTTCAGCCAGCCCCAGCACTTCTAAATACAATTTTATTTTAAAGGGGAGAATTGGGCAAGGTATGGGGGAGACTGTGTGGGATGGCAGAGACAGAGAATAAGAAAAAGAGAGACAGAGGGACAGAGAAGTCACTATCAGCAAAGACCAGTAATAAAGTCAAAACCATTGTGTATACAGGTAATTTTTTTTTCATAAAAACACAACAGTCTGTAAAGAATATGTGCTCAGAGCAGCATATTTTTCACAGACAGGTTTTGGGTTATTTTTGCAGCTTTTTCTTGGTATTGGACTACATCGGCATCAACACGGCCTCCCTGAATTCCTGCATTAATCCAATAGCTCTGTACTTGGTGAGCAAAAGATTCAAAAACTGCTTTAAGGTAAGAGAGTATTCCAAAATAAAATGGTCTTTTAAATCTGGCTTCAAATATATCTCTTCTAATCTAATCTAATAAAAGAGAAACATGCAAATTGACCACACCTCTGCTACATCCCAAGCCATGTCCACCAGCCAATCAAAGCGACTATATGCAAATTAACCCAACCAAGATGGCGACCAGCAGCCACAGAGCTGGAGTGAGCAGGAGGCTTGGTTGCCCCAGCAATGGAGGAAGCCAAGCTTCCTGCCTGCCCTGGCTGGCTGTGGCCTCCGCTCAAGGCAACAAAGTTTCAATTATAGAAGATAAATAAATCCCAGATCCCTGCTCCCAGCCAGCCTCCACTGGGAGCTTGGGTGGCTGGGGGTTGTGGCCAGCCTGCAAACAGCCATCAGCCCCTCAACCAGAATGGCCAGGCACCCCCAGTAGGACCCCCCACACACCCTGAAGGGGGTGTGGCCATCCTGAAAATGGCCCTCAGCCCCTCACCCAGGCTGGCCAGGCACCCCAGTGGGGACCCCCCCCTGAAGGGGCTGTGGCCAACCTAAAAACGGCGCTCAATCCCTCATCTAGGCTGGCCAGGCACCCCCGAAGGACCCCCACCCTGATCCGGGACACCCTTCAGGGCCAACCAGCCAGCCCCCACCCATGCACCAGGCCTCTATCCTATATAGTAAAAGGGTGATATGCAAATTGACCCTAACAGCAGAACGACTGGGAATGACTGGTCACTATAACACACACTGACCACCAGGGGGCAGATGCTCAATGCAGGAGCTGCATCCTGATGGTTAGTGCGCTCCCACAGGGGGAGCTCTGCTCAGCCACAAGCCAGGCTGATGGCTGCCAGTACAGCGGTGGTGGGGGGAGCCTCTCCCTCCTCCTCAGCAGCAGTAAGGATGTCCAACTGCAGCTTAGACCCTCTCTTCTCTGGCTAGTGGACATCCCCCGAGGGCTCCCGAGCTGCCAGAGGGATGTCTGACTGCCAGCTTGGGCCCAATCCCCTGGTGAGCAGGTTTAAGCCAGCAGGTGGACATACCCCGTGGGGTCCCAGACTGCAAGAGGACACAGGCTGGGCTGAGGGACCCCCCCTCTAAGTGCACAAATTTTTGTGCACCGGACCTCTAGTCTATTAATATTTCTATTCAGAGAGCTCTAGTAAATTTACAGTTTTCCCTTGTTATTAGAGAATGGATAATTTTTTAATATATGACTTTCGCCCTAGCTGGTTTGGCTCAGAGCATAGAGCATCGACCTGCAGACTGAAGGGTCCCCTGTTTGATTCCGGTCAAGGACATATGCTGGGTTGTGGGTTCGATCCCCAGTGGGGGGGCATGCAGGAGGCAGCCGATCAATGATTCTTATCATTGATGTTTCTACTCTCTCTCCCTCTCCTTTCCTCTCTGAAAATCAATAAAAATATATTTAAAAAAATAAAATATGAGTTTTGCTCACATATCACTATAGTTGATTTCCACCTAGTCAACCACTCCTTACTGCTTCAACCAATCAGTTTTACTTAGAATTGCTTAGAAAAGTAATAAAAATTACATGCTTTGATGTCTGACAGATATCATGTGATGAATAAGAGCTAAACCTGAATTAAATGCACTCATCTCATTTGGAGTAGATTTTGGACTGACTGTGCAGCACAATTTGAAGTATAACTACATTGGTCTCTTTTTCACAAGGACATGAGAAGAGCAAATCAAACAAAGAAATTGAATTCAGGTTCTAGCTCTTCTTTTCCAACTTCTTAGCAGGGATGTGCTACTTGATGTGGAATATGTTTAGTTATTTCTCATCTGGCTGCTTGCATTGTTACATTCATATGTCCATCCATTCACTCCTTCGACAATCTAGCATAGAAAAAAGTATTTCCTCCCCTTCAGTGGGAACGACCCATTTGTCCCTGGTAATTCATTATTGGAAAGTCAAGAACTTAGCTTTCTTGTAAACTCTAAGGCAGTTTATAAAAGTCTTTGCCCATCCATAAGCTCATAGATTTTAGAGCTAGGAGAAAGTGTACATTAAGATCAACTCCTTCATTTTATAGAAGAGAAAACAATGGGCCTCCCATTTCCTTATACATATACATTTTCAGAAAACAAACAGAATAAACAAAGTTTTGAATATTTAAAAATCCAGGGAAAAATGGATAAATAAAACTGAGACACTTATATACTTTATAGTGTATCATGTAACAGTATTGAATAAGCACATGAGAACAGCATGTGGTTGAAAACACTGGCAATCTAATATTAAGTTCATTGATATGGAAAGATGTCTATGACACTGTCAAGTGAAAGAAAGCCAACTGTGAATAGTACATATAGTACAATTTTATTAAAGTTAATTATGCACATAATTACACACACGCTCATGTACAGTCATGTATATATATGTACATGGTGATATTTCTGCTTGCATAGGAAAAAGTCTTGATTTACATATTTATAAAAAATTAAGAGTATTTCTCAAGTAGTCAAGGGTAAATATCAAGAATTAAGAGTGGCTTCCTTTTTTATGTTAATTAAAAGGTGGGAATGTTAATTTTATACATTTTTCCTTCTTTGTATTTTCTAGCCTAAAAATAATTATCATATGCTACTTATGTAATTGTATGTTTTTTAAAAAATATCTATTTTTATTAACTTCAGAGAGGAATGGAGAGAGAGAGAGAGAAACATCAATGATGAGAGAGAATCATTGACTGGCTGCCTCCTGCACACTTCTCACTCAGGATGGAGCCCACAACCTGGGCATGTTCCCTGACTGGGAATGGAACCATGACCTCCTGGTTCATAGGTGATGCTCAACCACTGAACCATGTCAACTGGGCTAATACATGTTTTTAAGTGAAAAAATAAGAGAGCACAAAAGTGACCCAAGAATTCCCAATCATGCAAAGAAAGTCAGAGCCCTAGGGAGTAGGAGGAGTCGTGACAGTATAACTGATGTAAATACATAATGAGTGCCTTTGTTTTGTGCAGTCATGCTTATGCTGCTGGTGCCAGTCATTTGAAGAAAAACAGTCTCTGGAGGAAAAGCAGTCGTGCTTAAAGTCCAAAGCTAATGATCAAGGATATGACAACTTCCGTTCCAGTAATAAATACAGCTCATCTTGAAAGAAGGAATCATCATTTAATTCCACGTTCCTCATTTTGGACAGAAGTGATTAAGATAATGAGGCATTTGCCAAATCAAAACAAACTGTGTGTTTGCACAAAACAATGGAAAAATTTAAGAGTGATTATCTTCTTAACACTCACAGTTACACATGACATTGTATAAGCTGTTTACAGTCTAAAAAGAAAAGCAGTGGGAATTAAGAAAGCTTCATTGTGAAAGCTCTTAATTTTTTAGTCAGCACTTCAATGTAGCTCTTAATAACTTCTAGTATTTTCATACATCACTTACATTTAAATTGAGCTCACTCAGAATTTCTATTAGAGAGATTTATTTTTAAATTAATGTGAATCTGATATAAAGAAAAAATGTGTCACTGTAAAACAGAATCTTTAAATGAAGTTTAAATCAATTAATTAAAAATTTTAATAATTCTATTTAAAAAGCTCTTTTATTAATAGTGTCACACCGTTGGTTGGACTATTATTGGATGCAAAATGTATAAGCAGTTTAGCTGGTGTATGATGTTGTTTTTTTGACATTGGAAACATTTAAATGATCAGAAGGAAGTATCAGAGAGATACAAGTTTTTGAAAGTCATTTAACTTTTTATATTCAGGTGAGATCAAATGTCACAAACAGAAAGAGAAAGTTGAGAATACTGTCTCAAAAGGCTACTTTAAAATCTCTCATTTAAGAACTCTGTAAAGAAAATGCTACCGATAATTTCCTCAGGATTCTCAAAACATTCTTCTTTTAATATTACTATTGTAGTTTAAACACTAATTGTTTAGTTTTCTCATCAGTAAATACTTTGCTACATTACACAATGTGTAGATGATTAAACTAAGGGCAGGTCCCAGGTTCCTATCATTATAATGGAGGGATGCTAGTAACCCCACGATGGACAGAATGTGACTTGCCTGGAGCAGTGTTCACATGGCAAAGGAGAATGCAGCATCCTCTCTCCTGCTGTAGATAAAATGGTTTCTGGCATATGCATAAAAGTTAGAATAATCTTTTTTAAGATCACACAAATTAGGCAATTTGACAGCTTATTACTAATTTTTATATTATTTTTGTAACTAATAGAAAAAAAGTTCTTGACGTGGTGCTTTTCTGTCACAGGCAAAACTGTCTTTGAGACAAAAAGAACGTCCTACTTTGTGCATTCTTGCTTAATTCTTTCATCTCTGTAGCAAAATGCCTTATGTTAACTTGGGATGAGATGTGTGTGAAAGCACAAGAGAACACTAAAGAGAGAGGAAACGAGGGGGGGCGGGGAAGTAACCCATGGGGACAGAGTCCCATTCTTAGCCTCACTTTCGTCACTGCCCGGTCACATAGATGCAAAAGGTCCTGATTCAGTTCCAGCAAAACAAAGTGCAATGTTCTCAGAGTGACTTGAGGAACAAATTGGGCCCAAGAGCTTTAACTCACTCTTAAAATATAACAGAGTTTCCACTTTATTTTCTTTTGGTAATCCAGGGCCACAGGTTGGAAATAAACTGGCCACGTTGCTTTCTGCCAGCATCTAATTGATGATAGAGCAAGCCAAATCCCAACGACAGGGCTCCAAAGAAAGGGCAATAATTAATTCACATGCCACCTGAATTCTACTTACAAATCCCTCACAGTCTTTTTTTATTTATTAATTTCTTCCCAATCATTGCCTGTTATCACAAAAGACATTTCAACTTTGGATTGTAAGCAAAATAAAAAAAAAATAGACTAATATTTTCACAGTTGGTCAATAAATTTTTATTTAAGTTTTAACTAATTTTTATTACCATATACTGAGTTTTGGTTTTTCTCCTCATTTACATCCTTAATGGTCTTTCTTCATGTCAGAATCGTGGTCTGTAAGCATTTTGCCAGATCTTAAAATTGCACACAGAGTTTATAAAGACACTATTTTTCATGAAATTGTGTTCAGCAGCTTTTCTAAAAATGTTTGGTGAACATGATTTCTTGGCATAATTAAGATCAAGATAGAAAAAGTTACCACTGTTTAACCTTAAGACATATTTCCTAGTATTAATTGTACAATATAGCAACAGACAAAATGTTAACATGGGCATTAAAATGTAAAATATTTATAAGCAATTTTAGCCTATTTTCTCCTTTATACATTGCTAATAGGGGTGCATGTTCAAACACCTTTGAGTATTGACAGCTTATATATGGCCAAAGGGCTATAGTTTGTAGCAAAGCATGTATAGGCTGTGACTAACTTTAGAAAATTGTAATGATCATGTAAAATAATTATATATTTGTTTTTCTGTAGTCACTTAAAGTGGCAACTACTATAACCATGGACTCTTTATTATGAGAACAAAATTAATAAAAATTTTAATTGTTTTTAAAAAATACCAGCTTGTTTTTTATTGTGCAGGCAATAATTTATTAAATGCTAATTGAATAAGTGTTTAAAGGAAATACAAATATAAGTAGGCAATAATTATCTTAAACATACAATTATCAAAGAAATATGAAAGATTTTATATTAAAATGTCAAATTTCAGGTCTCTAAGCTGTGTTGTTATATTTCATTGTTTCGAGTAACCAGATATACATACAGACATTTAGTTCTCCAAGGCTGATTACCTGGCTGATAGTTTTCAGTGGCTTTTTATGTCTGTCTTTTTCTGGTGGTATGCTTCTGAAGCATGTCACTGGCTAATCAGTATTGTGCCACACATCAAAGGTGAAAGGTTGAAATGAGATTTGGGGATTATTCATTTTATTTCACAAGCTTCTTTTGAGTCTTCCCTATGTTCAGGGTGGGATGAAGTTAATAAAATGCAAGGTTCCTTTGAGAAGAGTCAAATGGTACCAAAAGCTAATACAAGCAAAATGAAGCGTGAACTAAATAACTGAATACTGACTACTCTTGAAGATCACTTCAATGTCTTTCCGCACATATCCCTTTCTTCACCTGCCAAACATAATCAAGAATTAGTATTAACTTTTTCCCCAGGTTATTGTGTTAAACTCAAAAGTTTCTGTGCTTTGTCCCTGACCTTTGCTAGATTTCAGCTGCCAAATCTCAGCCGGCACTTGGAGATAGATACGAGTTCTGAATTCCAGAAGCTCTTTGAGAAGTATGGGAAAGGAAAGCATAGGCAGTGTTCTCTTTAAGTAATCACCAAAAGGAGCCTACCTTATTTTCAACAGTTAGTTGTCGACTAACAGTAATAATTATGCCCATACAATTTATTAGAGTAAATTAGGCAGAATAAATGTAATGCTGCTTCTTGGAAGAAAACTAAGAAATGTGGCAGCCCTGATATGGAAATGTCCAGAAAACCAAATAATGCAGAGACTAAGCTTTTGGAGAGCAGTGACTCTGGACTTCTTGCTCTCAGTCATTGGTCAGCCTCAGAAATGACAACATTGAATGACAGATCAAATAAGTATACCCAGATTGGGAAATCCTGTTGGACACTTCCAAGATTCATGGCTTACTTGAGCACAGGGAATAATCCCATCATACTAGGAAGAGAGTATTTTGAATAGAAAAAGCTTGCTAAGTAAAAGACATATGATATCCTTGATTGTTTTGGCAATGTGGTTGACCTCAAGTCAGTTAATCTCGCACAGCCTCAGTTTAATTATCTATAAAATATAAATAGCAATATCCACAGCTTCATTCTTATATCAAATTAATCAATGTTGAGTTGAATTACTATATATTTAGTGTACTCTCTAAAATATACAAAAATGCAAAAATAATAGTCTCTGTCCTCCAGAAACTCACAATCTAATAGGAGAGATAAATACATCCATCCATACATACATAAGAGCAGTTAATATGTTATACACACTGGTACATGGTAAGAATTGGTGAGTTTAGGAAAACTCATCAGAAGAATTGGTACTTGAGTTGAGCCTTAAAGGAAGTTTACTAAATAGGCAAAAAGTTAATGGCATTGATAGCAAAATGACTATCTTGTGGAAAACTGAAAGGGGTGCAACAGCATGGCCAGTTCAGAAAAAAAAGTTAAATCCCAGCATGCTTAGGGAGGGCCTTGTGTTCCATTCATGGCAATGCCCTTTCCCATGGCCCATGTTTCTCAAATGTCTAAGGACTACATGCCACGGACTCATCTGGGATGTCTGTTTAGAATACAGATTCATGGACTCTAACTCTGATTTATATCATCAGAACCTCTGAGGTGGGGACCAGAAGTATTTGATTTAACCAAGACTTCACGGGGCTCTTATGTACCTAGACTGGGAAAGCCCTGTAGTGTAGCTATTTGCACAGCACTGAGTATATTAAGCGAGGAATAATATAATATAATAAATGCTTTTTTCATAAGACTGCTTTGGAAGCAGCAGGGGCAGGGATTAGAGGGCTACAACACAAGGAGCAGTGAGACTGTATAAACAGCTACTGCAGCTGGCAGATAAAAGAGATGAGGGCCTGAGAGAGGAAAGTGTGTGGGATGGTGGAAACAGGTCAGGTCACGGGGAAAGACACCATCATCTTAACATATTGACCAAATAAAGGTAAAGCTCAATTAAGAATCTTCTGGCTGAAATGACCATTAACCTAGAACAGGGATCAGTCAAGTATGGCCCAAGGGCCAAATCCTGGCTTGTAGCCTGATTTTGTAAGTAAAGTTTTATTGGAATACAGTCACACCCATTTGTTTATGACAGCACAATTGAGTGGTTGTAACAAAAACTGAATAGCCCACAAGGGCTAAAATGTTTACTACCTGGCCTTTATGGAAAAAAAAAAACATTGCCAACCTCTGAGTTATAAATAATAATATAAATAATATAAATAAAGAGGCAGCAATTAAATTGGAGGAGAAAAAAAGAGTTCTGGGATGTAATGAATTCTACTTTGGAAATGAGTGTAAGGTGCCATGGGGCATCCACAGAAAAATTTAGATCCATCTAGGCTAAAGACAAAAATTTGTTTATCATGGCTTAGAAATGCTAATTAGAGAATGAATAGAGATCAAGGAGAAGCAGAAAAAAAGTAGGAAAAAAAGAAAGGAGAGATGGAGAATAAAATACAGAGGTCACAAATATAAGAGAAGTGGACAGAGAAGAGAAATTAGGAAGAGATTGTAAGGAACAAAGAAACTGGTGTCACAGAACTCAAGGATAAGGTAATGCAAAAACAAAGGAGGAGGCTAAGAATTAAAGTGAAAAGAAAAAACTGCCAATTCAAAAAAACATCAGAAATTTCATCTAGAGCAGTGTGTGTGTGTGTGTGTGTGTGTGTGTGTGTGTGTGTGTTATGATGACAATACATCTCTATTTTCTCATTTCCTATTCATTCATGAACATATATTTTATATATCATATATCGTATCACTTTAATAATAGAAAAGGATTAAGCTTTTGGTTAAAGATAAGTATATTATACATATAAGCTTTTTTCCTCATCCTCTTTCCAAAACTCCACTAAAAGACAGAAAAAAAGTAAAATGGTATGGACTGACAAAGATAGAGATGAAGAAGTAGGTGCCAGGAGACTAGAAATGTTAATGAAATTGTGTGAGATGAAAACCAGATAGATGAGGGACAACTTTTTCAGATTTTTATTTTGTCTAATAAATGTCTGCCAGGGAGGCAGCATGACATGTTTCACAGCCCAGAAGTGACTCAAGAATTGGAGGTGGCCTTGAAGGGACTGAAGTGAAGCCAAAATTGAAAGAACTGATGAAAAGTCTAAGAGATCAGATTCTAGCATCCTGTACAACTGGTGATTGTCCTCCGGTCAGCCAAATGACATGTGGCTTATTTATTATCTGGAGAGGTTGTGCCAGATTATCCAGGGACTTAGTCACAAGAAGGACAACTGAAGGTTCAAATGAGGCCCTTCTCTGGGATCAAAAGGATTAAGCAAAGACCTACCTCATAGAGAGCAAGAGCTCCAGGCCTCATCCCATGCTAGGCACTCAGAAAAGTGACTAGCAGCCTATTTGTACCAGGCAAGAACAAAGCAACTCAAGAAAAAAGAAAGTACATACACATACCAATATTGGAAGTGAAAAGGGTTCCCACATACATAGAATTAGCCTCTTAGTGCCACACTTTTAAATTTGAAACAGCAGGCAAAGGCCAGTGGACATTTTAGGAAAGCCTCTAAAGTGAAAGACAGAACCTGAAACAAATCAAAAATAGTGGGGAGATTGAGAAAGCAGAAAATCACAGGAAGCACAATAAAAAAATTCAATCTATAATAAAAGCGTAATATGCTAATTGGACCGAAAGTCCTTCCAAACGACCTTCTGGGCAGAGGAAGCCAGCACTGTGAGAGAAGCCCAGGGTCCCGGGTGCTGGAGGGAAGCTGGTGCCAGCAGCCAGGGGAAGGAAGGCCTACCCTTGCATGAATTTCATGCATCGGGCCTCTAGGGTAATTATAATTCATTCTCCCAGAGCAAAGAGAAACAAGAAGCAAAAACAGAATGCTATATAAACAAAAGGAACCTTTAAACATTGAGAAAGTGCTCTTAGAAGTTGAAAATATGTTAGGAGAAATAAAATACAATAAGAGAATTTCAAAGGGAAAGTTGAGGGAAAGTAGAATGTAAAGCTACCTAACGAACATGTGCTTAAGCAAAATTAAGGAATCTGGGAAATAGGTGAATCCCAAGCAGGAAAGAATCAAAATGATGTCCAAGATGACACCAAGGAGAAAAAATACTGTTTAACCTATCTGCAGTGCAATCAATATGGTTAGGAGCAGAAGAGCAAAGGAAGGATATTTCTATGGAAAAAAAAGAACAGAGATCGTCTGTCATATTTGACCATATTTATAGGAGTTTGTAGCTCCATGAAAGCATCTAAGTATAAATGAGTGATAGTTACATAGGAAGTAAGCAAACAAAAAGTAATTTAGGCAGCTATTAATCTCCTCCCTCCCAATTTTTTTTTCTTATAGAGAAATAAGATATGTTGCCCCTGCTGGCTTGGCTCAGTGGATAAAGCATCAGCCTGTGGACTGAAGGGTCCCAGGTTCAATTCCAGCCAAGGGTATATGCCTGGGTTGAGGGCTTGATCCCCAGTAGGGGGCGTGCAGGAGGCAGCCAATCAATGATTCTCTCTCATCATTGATGTTTCTATCTCTCTCTCCCTCTCCCTTCCTCTCTGAAATTAATAAAGAAATATATTTGTTTAAAAAAGATATGTGATCATAGCTACATTACTTGGATATAAGCCAATTTACCTTGTGAAAATAAACATGGATGATTATTTGAACCAAAATTGTGTTTAAGTAAATTGGAGAAAAAGAGGAAGGAAAGTATACATGATGGTTATGATGCAAGAGAGCTAAGTCTTAATTTTCTATGGTAAAAACCTAACACCCACTTTAGAAAACAATTGGAAACTACCTAGGAAAGTTGAAGATATGCTTTTCCTATGACCAAAATTTCTACTTATAGAGAAACTGCATATGTGACCAGGATACAGATACCAACATATTCATAGAAGTATTGTTTGTTTCCACCAAAACTGGAAAAACTCAAACTCCATCAGTGATCATTTAAAGAGCTAAAATTTTGTGGCATATTTGTGTAGTGCAATGCTATACAACAGGTTTGTCAATCTCATCCCTATTGAATTTTTTAAAATTTTCTTGCTGTTCTTGGAACATACCTTTAACAATCCTGCCCAGGGCACCCATGCCCAGTTCTCCCTGAGTGAATGAATTTTCTTCACTTCTTTGAGGCATCTACTCACAAGTCAACCTTTCCAGACTACCCTAGCTGATATAGCAACCACCCCTTCCCAAGTATTTTCTATCCCCCATCTTAGTTTGGGCTTCTATAACATTATACCATATACTGGATGGTTTATCATCAACAGAAACTTATTTCTCAGTTTTTAGAGAATGGAAAGTCCTAGATCCATGGTCGGCAAACTGCGGCTTGCGAGCCACATGCGGCTCTTTGGTCCTTTGAATGTGGCTCTTCCTAAGTCTTAGGAGTACCCTGATTAAGTTAATAATAATGTACCTACCTATATAGTTTAAGTTTAAAAAATGCGGCTCTCAAAAGAAATTTCAATCGTTGTGCTGTTGATATTTGGCTCTGTTGACTAATGAGTTTGCCGACCACTGTCCTAGATAAAGGCCAGCAGACTTGATGTCTGCTGAGAGCCGATTTCTTGTTCATAGACAACCATCTTCAACCTGTGTCCTCACATGGTACAAGAGGCAAGTGAGCTCTCTGAGGTTTCTTTTATATGGTCATTAATCCCAGGCACGAGCGCTCTACCCTCATGACCCAATCACCTTCAAAGGCCCCACCTTCAAAAACCATCACATTGGGGATTAAGTTTCAACATATGGATTTTAGAGGGACACAGAACTGATTTTGACAAAGATCCTAACAATGTGATACTTAATGTTTTAATTATTAAAAAAATCCTGCTCAGCTGGTGTGGCTCAGTGGTTGAGTGTTGACCTATGAACCAAAAGATCACTGATTCGCTTCCCAATCAAGGCAGATGCCCCAGTTGTGGGCTCGATCCCCAGGAGGGAGCGTGCAAGAAGCAGCCAATAAAAGATTCTCTTTCATCATTAATGTTTCTATCTCTCCCTCTCCCTTCCTCTCTGAAATCAATAAAAATATATTTTTTAAAAATCCTACTTTCCCAGGATTTGTATTATATCCTAGGAGATCTTTGATAGAATGAGCAAACACTGATATTGTGGCAGCTAGCTTACCTCCTCTCTCAGACATCTGGAAAAACAGCATTTTCATGCTTATAAAAATAAAACCTGAGTTATTGACCTAAAAACTGACAAACATCGTTGACTTTCTGACGGGTGCATCTCCTAGTTAGAGGGACTTTGGGTAATTTAAAATATGCCTCATCTTGCTTCCTTCCTTCTTCCAAAGAACTTTTAAATGTTATGGTTACAGGGAATGGTTGAGCAAGTAACATTTAGTAGTTCCAGATTTCTTTGGTAAACTCTTACATGTGAAAATCAGCAGAGTGACGTACTTTAATGAAGAGGAATGTGCTGTTTACTCTCTTTTCAAGTTTGCCTAGGAGATAACATCACTGTCCTCATTCAGAAGGTTGGCTCTTCATAGTGTTCCTGATGCAGATTAAACAGACACAGCATATAGGCAGTCAGACGTCCATCAGAACGTTGTCTCTTCTTTCACCCATTCTTCCCTCCAGTCCCCACAAGCGGATTTGGAGCTGTTCTTTACTACTTTCAGACCAGCCTTCTGAACAATCACTTTGATTCCAGGAGCAATGGGTGGAGACTGGATAGAAAACCCCTCAAACAGCACAGAAGACAAAGTAGAAGTTAAAGAAAATGTTAAAACTCATTCATAAGGAGATTTACACTTATAGAGATTTATTTTCTGCACCAGACTAAATTCATTTGCATTGCCATAAATAGGAATAATTTACATTGTTGTGAACCCCTGGAGACCCACTTAAGTCATCAAAGTATCTGAGAGAAAATTACTTTGGCGATGACTTGAGACATAAACAAAGCCCCTGAATCCTAAAATAGCTCCTTCACTAGTCTGCTAGGTATTAAAATGTTTGTGCTGGTATTATACTTTGTGGCATTAGTACTTTCTCCAGAATTTCCTTGGAATAAAGCACCATGTCAGAAAGAGAGACTATAATAATTAACATAGATGGGTTTATTGGATTTTCTTGTGACAAGGAGCAGGTCTTTTTTTAAAAAATATATTTTATTGATTTTTTACAGAGAGGAAGGGAGAAGGACAGAGTTAGAAACATCGATGAGAATGAGAGAGAAACATCAATCAGCTGCCTCCTGCACACTCTCCACTGGAGATGTGCCCGAAACCAAGGCACATTTCCCTGACCGGAATCGAACCTGGGACCCTTGAGTCCGCAGGCTGATGCTCCATCCACTGAGCCAAACCGGTTAGGGCAAGGAGTAGGTCTTGAAAGAATGTGGCCCAGCCAAGCATGGTTATGCTAAAAACTTACTTGAGCACAGTAAACATCAAAAGACTTTATTTCTATATACAGTCATTGTCCTCTTTATTCATGGTTTTGCTTTCTTGATGTGAATCATCCAGTGTCCCCATTTTGTAGACTCTTCTGTTAGTTACTTAATAGCCACGTAGGTTATGAGATCATTTGTCAAGGTATTTCTGTTCCAGTCACCCTTATTTTACTTAATCCCAGCCCCAAAGCATAGGAGAAGCAGTGCTGGTGACTTGAATATGCCAACAAGAAGCCCAAACGAACTTCCTTCATGTGAAAAGGTGAGTTCAGTACAATACAATATTTGAGAGAAAGAGAGGCCACATTCATGTAACTTTTATTATAGCACTAGAAGCCCAGTGCATAAATTTGTGCATGGGTGGGGTCCCTCGGCCTGGCTGGCAATAGGGCCAATCGGGGCCAGCTAGTCCAGGGTCAATCGGGACGACTGGAACTGGCCAGCCAGCGGGAGAAGAGAGGGACTGCGGGAGGTTCGCCAGCGACGGGGGGTTGTCTGTGGGAGTGCACTGACAGCCAGGGGGCAGCTCCTGTGTTGATTCTCTGCCCCCTGATGGTCAGTGCACATCATAGTGACCGGTCGCTTAGGATTTTATATATATAGATATTGTTATAATTGTTGTAATTTATTATTAGTTGTTATTATTAATCTCTATTGTTCCTAACTGACAAATTAAACTTTATCATAGGTGAGTATATATAGGAAAAAACATAGTCTATATAGGGTTCAGTATATCTGTAATTTCAAACAACCATTTGGGATCTAAACACGTATCCCCTATGGGGATACATTTGCACAAACATGAGAAATTTACTATGACTTGGCCAGCTATCATAAAAAATTTGGTTTAACCTAGCCACACCTTGGTTTGGACTGTGAGGAAGTCATGGATAGTCTCCTTACATCAACTTTATTTCCATGTGAGATTTGAGGCAGTCCATAACAAAGAATGTAAGTTAAAAAGTTGATAATTTAGAAGTGAGACTATATCAAAAATATATTAAGAATTAATTCATATCTATATCTCTTCTATGAAAAGACATAATTGATTATGCACTGGCTAATATGTCAATATATTATTTTTCAGTATTAGAAAACAAAAATCATAAGATTTTATTTGGGAAGAACAAGTTTTCATCGGTCCTAAATTATAGGAAATTTTTTTATTTGGAACGTATTTAGGAGACACTGAATAACGGAGGAGACAAATCCTAAACAGTTTACCAGTAAGAGCAAGTGCAGAACGGGGGCTCATATGATAGTTTCATCTTTGGGTCCTTGAGATTATGTTTCCCACTATTCATAAAAGAACAATTCCCACAAAGAACCACCAATGTTTTGAATGAAATAAGACAAAGAGGATAACTATCCATATAGATCTCCCCACCCCGAAACAAGGTAAGCATGGAAACTCACATTTTTTTTAAATTATAGTTTGAAAAAGAAAGACATTTAACAGTATTTTAACTACAAATTTTACATGAACCAGCTTTTATGAAATCATGATTTTATGTCCATCTTCTACCCAGTCATTAATGAAAATTTGTCAATTTGTCATATGCAATGATAAATATCAGTGTCATTGGTTTAAAAATGCATATTCTATAGCTTAGCATAACTAAGCTGTCATAGTAGTCTTTATTCAAGGAAATAAAATTGTAACCTTTACAATTTTAAAAAGAGGAATGATATCAGTGGAGACATTTGGCAGGCTGTGCATGTCCACTAGTCAATGAGCAATGTTGCCAAAAATGAGGTAAAACAGAAGTTTCCTTGCAGCATCACCTGCACTGTACAATGACTATTTTTTTCTATCAAATTTCAGTGTATTCTGATTGAAATTACTAGAATTACATTTTCATATTAGGAGGCCCATGCTTTAAGCTCTAGGCTATAGAAGTTCATATTTTTCTAGCCACCTTAAGTATACTTAAGCCAAAATCATATAACTATCTCATTCATTACAATCCTCTGTTGTAACAGGATATTATTTGGATTCTTTTGAAACAAAATAGAAAAACTCAGTGAAAACAAGAATTTGTCTCTGTAGTATTTTGTGGACTTTAATTTCTTTTCCATTCAATTTTAGAAAAATTGTAAAACTTTAATTCAGTTTATGTAACTTTTTATTTTTTTAATTTAACCTCTTCATTACTAGGTTCTTTACTGCAAATATCAGTGGTAAAAGGAAGGCAACTTGAATACTTATATATGTTCATAAAGTAGATACTAGTATAATTCAAACACTGAAGGCCTTATGCAACTAAACATAAACTGGTTAGAATTGCAGGGCTCAAAAAAGTCACATGAGTCCTATGGGCATGTTCCTGTTATGTCAGTGTTTTGAAAAGACTATATTATGGCCCAACCAGCATGGATCAATGGTTGAGCCTCGACCTATGAACTAGGAGGTCAAGGTTCCATGCCTGGTCAGGGCACATGCCTGGGTTGCTAGCTCTATCCCCATTGAGGGGGCATGTAGGAGGCAGATAATCAATGATTCTCTCTCATCATGATGTTTCTATCTCTCTCTCCCTTCTTCTCTGAAATCAATAAAAATATATTTTAAAAAGACTATATTATGCATGAGTTCAAGTGCTTGAGAAGTGCAAACATCTGATGAAAACTCTGGCTCTACCTGTAGGCTCCTCTTCTACCAAAAAAAACAGCACAAATGAGGGATCCTCTGTGGGTCCTAACTAAAGAATGAAATTTGTCATACATTTAATGTGGCTAGCCTTTAAATGTGTATAGAAAGAGAATTCAATTCCACCAAGTATCTAATAAACATTCCAAATATCTGAATGTTGAAAGAGAATCTGAGAGACAACTAATTCTTTTTTTTTAATCCTCTAGATTTTTTTTTCTTTATTTATTAAGGTATTAAAAATGTGAACTTATGCCCCCATTGCCCCCCCAACCCCCAAACATGCCCTCATCCCCTGGTATCTGTGTCCATTGGTTAAGTTTATATGCATGCATATAAGTCCTTTGGTTAATCTCTCCCCCTTCCCCCACCCTTCCCTACCTTCCCTCTGAGGTTTGATGGTCTGATCCATGCTACTCTGTCTCTGAATCTGTTTTTGTTCATCAATTTATGTTGTTCATTATATTCCACAAGTGAGTGAGATCATGTGGTATTTATCTTTCTCTGGCTGGCTTATTTCATTTAACATAATGCTCTCCAGTTCTATCCATGCTGTTGCAAATGGGAAGAATTCCTTCTTTTTTTACAGTAGCATAGTATTCCATTGTGTAGATGTACCACCATTTTTTAATCTACCCACCTGGTAATGGGCACTTAGGCTGTTTCCAAATCTCAGCTATGGTAAATTGTGCTGCTATGAACATAGGGGTGCATATATTTATAGATTGCTTTGGGTAGTATGGACATTTTAATGACATTGATTATACCAATCCATAAACATGGCATGTTCTTCCATCTCTTTATGTTTTCCTCTATCTCTTTTTTTCAGCGTCCTGTAGTTTTCTGAGTACAGGTCTTTTACCTCCTTAGTTAAGTTTATTCCTGGTATTTTAATTTTTTTGGTGCAATGGTACGTGGGATTTTTTTTTAATCTCTCTTTCTGTAAGTTCACTATTGATGTATAAAAATGCCATAGATTTCTTGGAGTTAATTTTGTATCCTGCTACATTGCCAAAATCATTTATTAAGTCTAATAATTTTTGATGGAGTCTTTAGGGTTTCCTATGTACAGTATCATGTCATCTGCGAATAATGACAGTTTTACGTCTTCTTTTCCAATTTGGATACCTTTTATTTCTTCTTCTTGTCTTATTGATATGGCTATCACTTTCAGTACTGTGTCAAACAGGAGTGGTGAAAGTGGGCATCC
This sequence comes from Myotis davidii, assembly GCF_000327345.1. Taxonomy (NCBI): domain Eukaryota; kingdom Metazoa; phylum Chordata; class Mammalia; order Chiroptera; family Vespertilionidae; genus Myotis; species Myotis davidii. The sequence goes on along the minus strand of NW_006383015.1, from coordinate 783,577 downwards.
TTGTCTCGTTCCTGTTCTTCAGTGAAATGGTTTTAGTTTTTGCCCATTGAGTATGATGTTGGCTGTAGGTTTGTCATATAAGGCTTTTATTATGTTGAGGTATGATCCCTCTATTCCCATTTTGCTGAGGGTTTTTATCAAGGAAAGGTGTTGGATTTTGTCAAGTGCTTTTTCTGCATCAATTGATATGACAATGTGATTTTTATCTCTAAGTTTGTTTATGTGATGTATCACGTTTATTGATTTGCTGATATTGTACCATCCCTGCATCCCCAGGATAAATCCTACTTGGTTGTGGTGTATGATCTTTCTGATGTAATGCTGGATCCAATTTTCTAGAATTTTGTTAAGAATTTTAGCATCTATGTTCATGAGGGATATTAGCCTGTAATTCTCTTTCATTGTGTTATCTTTATCTGGTTTTGGTATTAGGGTAATGCTGGCTTCATAGAATGAGCTTGAAAGTGTTCCTTCCTATTGAATTTTTTGGAGTAGTCTGAGGAGGCTAGGTTTTAGTTCTTCCTTGAATGTTTGGTAAAACTCCCCTGTGAAGCCATCTGGCTCCAGGCTTTTGTTTTCTGGAAGCTTTTTGGTGACTGCTTCAATTTCCTCCATAGTTATTGGCCTGTTGAGAATTTTAGATTCTTCCTGATTGAGTTTTGGAAGATTGTATTTTTCTAGGAATATATTCTGAGATAACTAATTCTAACATCACTTAGCTCCTCCAAGTTCTTCCCTAAGCCCTCTTGCTGGGAACACCAACACTCAACACTCTGGGTGCCTACGTACTGTTGGCTCTCTTCCATTTGGTTCAAGGGTCCATTCTGAATTCTCAGGCAGCTAGTCCCACTGGGATGCACCACAAATACCATTAGTCCCTTTCCTTTATGATTAAAAAAAACAACACATCACTTCCCACAAATCCAAATCTAGTTTTAACTCTCCCCCAGTTCTCCCCCTTGCACGCACATGCACGTATGCACACGCACACTCTCTTCCTTCAAGCCACTCAGACTGAGGTAATGGAGGGTTGTGGAATCCTGGAAAGACCGTATTTCAGTATTAACCCCATCTGCTGCTCCCTTTAGCAGCTCTGGTCAGCAGATCAATAGCTGTTGTCCTGACAGTTAGTACCAGGGCTTGGTGGTTTCTCCCTTCTCCCAGCTATTCTTCAACACACACACACACACACACACACACACACACCTTCAGCAGCTGTTTCCCTGAAGCAGCTCTTGCCAACACACAGGGGCCTAGCTTGTTCATTTGTCTCTTAAGTTGACTCATCAACTATCATGTCAACAATGTCAACACCATTATTTCTGAGAATTCGAAGTGCCAATATGTTCTAGTGGGAATTACAGCGGTGTACATCTCTTCAAGAGAAGGAAAATATTTAAGATACAATTGATCTGAGAGTTTTGCTACACCATCACACTTCCCAAATTTTCCAGAAAAATTCCCACTGATGACAGAGGAGAAAGGATATGTGACCTTTGAGATTTTGAGGCTTAACATAAAGTTGCATAACTTCATGAAACTTTTCAGGCACAAATTTCTTTGATGTCTTATTTTTTAAGCCTAAAAATTTGTGGGATTTAAAAAATTTATTTTAGGATACATTTATGTTTGTTTTAATGAGAAATGTCTCTCATACCAATTCCAATGTTTTAGTAAAATTGCCACTCCAAAAAATAGATGTTTTATCTCATTTGCTACCTGGGAAATCTTTGCAGTATAGTCCAGGGATGATGATGATGATGATGATGATGATGATGATGACAGTGATGATAAAGATGATGCAATCTATGATGACCACAAAAATAGCTAGTTGTTATTGAGTAATTGCTAAGTGCTGATTAGAAATTATTTCACGAATGATTTCTCTTGCTGATAGCTGTAGAGCAGGTATTGCCTATTGCTTACAAGAGCCATATGCTCTGAGGCACATGTTCTCTGGTAAGATTTAGTGTCACACTTCCGGATGGCCACTCAGGTCCCTTTTACTTATGTCCTGAGGCATGACTCAGGTCCATTCAGATCTTTACCTCATTGCTAACTCTTCTTTCATCAGCCTCCCAGACAATGGATGAACTTTAAATAACTCAGGAACTTGGCTAAAGCTAAGATAGATCTTTATATTACCTCTTCAAGGAACCACTGAAGTACCTGTGCAAATCAGGTCTCAAGAATATTCCTGGCCACTGTATGATTTCCCAAGCTGGATATGCAAAATAATTTTAATGAGATAACTGGGTTGTATCTAAATTATAATAATAAGAAAAGACCTTCCTCTCTCAGGTCTCCTTGCTTCTTTACCTGGCCCAAACTTTCTTTACAGACCCATTTTAAGAATATGTGTATTAGCATAACCAATGGACACAGACACTGGGCCCTGGGGGCTTACCCAGGGTGGAAATGGCTGGGGGGGCGGGGGGAGCGTCAATTGGGGAAAAAGGAGACATATGTAAAACTTTAGACAATAAAAAAATTTTTTTAAGACTATGTTCTCTACATCCCTAATAGGTTTTTATAAAAAATATTCAAACAGATGCTACCAAGAACCTGAAATAAACTTATTACCTCATTTGGACATTAAATCGAGCTCAAAGTTCCTGGCAACTAATATGAAGGGGGAACATGTTACATAGTTCCTATTTTCTAACTTAAGTATACAAAACTCTTAATTAGAGATGACATATTTCTTAAATGGAATTTAAAATAGAATGTTCCTGGATTTCATCTTGTATAATAAAGTCTTGAATAGTGACTTATGACTTCAACCAAATCCTTACAGAAAACATGGGTATGTTGCTATTTCATTCATTTGTTGACTATTTTATCAGTTTTTCACTCAAATTTTCTAATTTTTATAGCTAAATTAAAACAATATTGTTAATTTTTAATATGAATTTGATATTTAGGTATAAAAAATTGAGGCCTGAAAAACTGAGGGTTTATTATAACTTTATGGTCTTTGCTCTTAGTACTCAAAACCAAACTTTTACTACCCCAAAAACCTTTTATTGCCTGGCCAATGTTGCTCAATCGTTGAGTATCAATCCATGAACCCAGGAGGTCACAGTTTGATTCAAGGCACATACCTGGGTTGTGTGCTCAATCCCCATAGGAGGAGTGTAAGAGGCAGCTGATAGATGATTCTCTCTCATCATTGATGTTCCTATCTTTCTCTCCCTCTCCCTTTCTTTCTCTGAAATTAATAATAAAATAAAATAAACCTGTGCCTATCAAAAAGCCTAGTTATTGCAAATCAAAAGCCTTGGCATTCACAATTTTCTTTATTTTTTAGTTTAAAAGAAAGAAAACTTGCTCACTATTTTAAAACTGAAGTGATGAATCCCAACTATTACTTTTTTTTGGTCATCTCTGCCACAATGTTTATAATGCATTCCAAGGCAATGGATACATCTGTTGGAAGACGTTTATATACAAGAAAGTATAAGACCTTATCCTAAGTGCAAGATTGGATTTAAATGATATATTCCACTTGAAAATCTGTAACAAATATTATTTTATAATACATAAAATCTAAGCCAAAATATTTAGAACATTACCACTAAGTGTATAAGATATAAAAACAATTACAGAGGTAATAAACACCAAGCTAACAATTTTTTAAAAACCTGAAGCAAAGTATATGTACTTGTTAATTCTCATGATGAGTATAATGTGGACAAATCAGGTATGCTAACATAAAAGGAATAATTTATAGCTTCAGATAGATGTCAGCTATATTAATCTGCTACATTGCTCTCAAAACAGAAAATCATTTTATTCCTCCCTAAAAAACATAACTTCCAGGCTAGCCTCGTTTTGTTGTTGTTGCTGTTTCTTTTCTTTTTAAATGGTTTACGTTTAAATTAATTGTGTTGATGTTAGTCGACTTGGCTTTGGTTCCTAATATCACCTAGCAGCTCTAACTCACAATGGTCACTGCTACCATTTACAAATCTTTTCAGATTTTTTAATTGCCATTATATCTAAGGCAGTTTGGGCAAAACTATTAAGGTAAAACAGGAAGAGGGGTTTACAGTTGGTGGAAAGCAACAGCTGTTGGATATCTGGCAAAGGGAATTAAGGACAAAACAGAAACTTTTCTGTTGATCATGCCTGCAAGCAAAAGAGATAAATGACTCAATTAAATGTCTCACTTCATTTTTAAGTAAACTTTGTAGCTGTGGCTCCTCTACTACTGTGTTAAATATTTAAATTTATCTTTAATTATAGCTAAAGACTAGACACTAAAACTTAAATTCTTTCAGCCTGCTGCAGAGAAGACATTAAATACTTTCTTCCAAAAATAACTTTGTAATTGCATTAGTAAGACATAGATCTGGCAGCAGATCCCTTGAAAATAAATACTGCATGGATCAAATCGTCTAATTATTTCAGACAAGCCATAAATGAGTTTTAATGGGCCCAAACTCTAAAATTGTTGGAGGCACTGCATAGCTTTTTGGGAGAATTAAGTTATATTGCTGCTAATAGTATTTTTATGTACTCAGATAAGACTTGGAACTATACACAATATATGGTCAAAGAACTCTTAATTTTAAATTGAAAAGAAAAATAAAGCAGTTATGATTAAGCATCTTCTAAATATTTTCATTTTTCTATTTTTGTATTCGTTTATTTTATTCTTCATTCAACCTTGAAAGCCTCCAAGCAAGAGAAGGAAGAACATGAGAATTGTGGACTATAGATCTTTTTTGTTCAGAGGCTGAAAGAGGAGGAAATAGGAAGGGCAGCAAAACAGAAAGGGAAGCAAAGTATTGGATCAGTTGGGGATTATTGGTTGTAAGCAACAGTTCTTGGTAATTAAGCAAAAAGTGAAATTAAGGGAAGCACATGAGTAGTTCACAAAATGGTGAGTAAAGCTTAGATCTAAGACTATGAAAGGACAGGAATGAGGGCAGAAAATAATGGCCACATTCTTTCATATGGGATAAATCAGTTCCAATGATTTTCTGCCCTTCCATCACTGTGCCCTGGATACAAATAGCAGAGCTAGAGTCTAACCAACCAAGTTTGAGTTAATGCCTATCCCTTTAATAAGTGGCCTACCTTATCTCTTATTATGGCCTTCACTTTGAGGTCTATTTTTTCCTCTCTTTTGACTAAAGGAGATCCAGGTGGATGGTCTCCCACCAAGACTGCCCCTATTGGGAGAATATAGAAAGGGGAGCAGAAGACAATGCAAAAAAGTAAGAATGAGAAGCAACTAAATAACAATAAGCCTAAGCAAAAACAATTAGTGAATCATTTGAACATATATACTTCCATTAAATTAAAGCACTTTTTTTAGGTTCCCACAAGTTTTTTGGCGGGATGAGGACAGAAGGGGGTGAATGAGGATGGTCAAGAGATTGAATGTTTCTCAGAAAATTGAACAGTAAACCATTTTCTAGAATTTCTAATAGTAATATGAATAAAAGATATACAGTCTAATTGAATGCTCTGTCTTAAAATTGATTTATATATGACTACCAAAGTAATTTGCAAAATCAATATGAATTATAAATTATGTTATAAAGAAAAGCACTGTTTTGTTTATTTAAACACAATATTTTAATTAAATGCCAACACATTTGGAGTTTCTAGAACTCTATTGTTTCTGGAATGCTGTAATTTTTTTTAACAGTTTTAATGAGATTAAGTACCATAAAATTACCTCCTTTTAATTATACAATTCAACAGCTTTTAGTGTATTCATAGAATTGTTACCACTATACAGCTTTGGAGCATTTTCATTATCCCAAAGAATCCTCATATTCATTAGAACAACTCTCCATTCCTCTCTTCTTCCAGCCCCCAGCAACTACTTCCTGTCTCTATAGATTTGTCTATTTTTGTTATTTTATGTAAATGCATTCATAAATTTTGTGGCATTTTGTGACCACCTTCTTTCACTTAGCATGTTTTTAAGGCCCATCCATGTTGTACTACACTTATCAGTACTTCATTCCTTTTTATAGCTAAATATCATCCCTTTGTATGAATATACCAAATTTTGTTTATCCATTCATGAGTTGATGAAAATTTGGCTTTTTGCTATGTTTTGTTGTTGTTATGAACTTTATTTTTTATTTTTTTCCTTTATTGATTAAGGTATTAGATATGTATCCTTATCCTCCCGTTGCCCCCCACCCCCACTCATGCCCTACCCACCCCTCCCCTGGTGTCTGTGTCCATTGGTTAGGCTTCTATGCATGCTTACAAGTCCTTTGGTTGATCTCTCCCCCTTACTCCCACCCTCCCCTACCATCCCTCT
>NW_006383015.1:776136-776862 GCF_000327345.1 Myotis davidii | reverse complement strand
ATATAAATGTTGGAGATTAGACCCTTATCGGAGATGACATTGGCAATTATGTTTTCCCGTGCCATGGGCTTTCATGTTTTGTTGATGGGGGTTTCTTTCGCTGTGCTGATGCTTTTTATTTTGATGTAGTTCCATTGTTTATTTTCTCCTTCGTTTTCATTGCCCGAGGAGATGTATCAGTAAAGATATTGCTCTGACAAATGTCTGCTATTTTGCTGCCTATGGCTTCCTCTAGTATTTTTATGGTTTCCCATCTTACATTTAAATCCTTTATCCATTTTGAGTTTATTTTTGTGTATGGTGTAAGTTGGTGGTCCAGTTTCATTTTTGGCATGTATCTGTCCAATTTTCCCAACACTAATTATTCAAGAGACTGTCTTGACTCCATTGTATGCTCTTGTCTCCTTTGTCAAATATTAATTGTACTTAGTGGTTTAGGTCAATTTCTGGCCTCTCTATTCTATTCAATTGGCCTATATGTCTGTTCTTGTGCCAGTACCAGGCAGTTTTGAGAACAGTGGCTTTGTAGTATAGCTTGATCTCTGGTATTGAGATCCCTCCTACTGTGTTCTTCTTTCTCAGGATTGCTGCAGGTATTTGGGGTCTTTTTTTATTCCAGATGAATATTTGGAAAGTTCATTCTAGATCTGTGAAATATGCTGTTGGTATTTTAATGGGGAGTGCATTGAATCTATAGACTGCTTAGGGTAGTATGGACACTTTAAT
>NW_006383015.1:759748-775325 GCF_000327345.1 Myotis davidii | reverse complement strand
GCTAGGTTTTAGTTCTTCGTTGAAAGTTTGGTAAAACTCCCATGTGAAGCCATCTGGCCCTGGGCTTTTGTTTACAGCAAGGTTTTTGGTGACTGCTTCAATTTCCTCCATAGTTATCAGCCTATTGAGATTTTTATATTCTCCCTGATTGAGTTTTTGAAGGTTTTATTTTTCTAGAAATGTGTCCATATCCTCCAGGTTGTCTAGTTTGTTGGAATAGAGTTGCTCATATTATTTTTTAACAATCCTCTGTATTTCTGTAGGGTCTGTTGTTATTTTTGCCTCTTTCATTTATGACTTTGTTTATTTGGGTCCTCTCTCTTTGCTTCTTGGTGAGCCTGGCTAGAGGTTCATCAATCTTGTTTATCCTTTCGAAGTACCAGCTCTTGGTTTTATTGGTCTTTTGTATTGTTTTTTGGGTCTCTATGTCATTTATTTCTGCTCTGCTCTTTATTATCTCATTCCTTATGCTCACTCTGGGCTTTTCTTGCTGCTCTCTTTCTAATTCTTTAAGTGGTAGGGTTAGATTATTTATTAACCATTTTTTCTTGTTTGTTTTTTTTTGATGTAACCTGTAGAGCTATAAACTTCCCTCTCAGGACTACTTTCACTGTATCCCATAGATTTTAGATTGTTGTTTTCATTGTCATTTGTTTATAGGATGTTTTTAATTTCCTCTTTGATCTCTTTGATAACCCAATCATTGTTTAATAGCATGCTATTCAGCTTCCAAGTGATTGAACTTTTTTGATTGTTTTTATTGTAGTTTATTTGTAATATTATGCCATTGTGGTCTGAGAAGATGTTTGATATGATTTCAATCTTCGTGAATTTGGAGAGACTTTGCCTGTGTCCCAATATGTGGTCTATCTTTGAAAATGTCCCATGTGTACTTGAGAAGCATGTATATTTTGCAGCTTTGGGGTGAAATATTCTGAAGATGTCAATTAAGTCCATCTGATCTAGTGACTCATTTAGGATTGCTGTTTCTTTGTTGATTCTTTGTCTAGAGGATTTATCCAGTGATGTCAATGGGCTATTAAAGGGGTGAAATCCTCTGAAGATGTCAATTAAGTTCATCTGGTCTAGTGAGTCATTTAGGATTGCTGTTTCTTTGCTGATTTTTTGTCTAGATGATTTATCCAGTGATGTCAGTGGGGTATTAAAGCCCCCTACTATGATTATATTGTTTTCAATCTCTCCCTTGATAACTTCCGGGAGTTTTTGTTTTGCTTTTTATGTATTTGGATGCTCCTGCATTGGGTGCTTATATGTTTACCAAGGATATATCCTCTTGTATTGATCCTTTTAGTATTATGAAGTGGCCTTCCTTATCTCTTATTATGGCCTTCACTTTGAGGTCTTTTTTGTGACATATAAGTATTGCTACCCAAGCTTTTTTTTCATTTCCATTTGCCTGAAAGATATTTTTCCATAGCTTCACTTTCACTCTGTGTGAGTCCCTTATTCTGAGGTGGGTCTCTTATAAACAGCATATATATGGGACATGTTTTTTCATCCATTCAGACACTCGATGTCTTTTGATTGGACCATTTAGTCCATTTATGTTTAAAGTTATTATTGATAGGTACTTGTTTGTAGCCATTTTTATTTTTTTGTGCCTGTGTTCTTTCTTCCCTTTTTATTTCTTCTTTTTACAGCAGTCCCTTTAGAATTTCTTGCATTGCTGGCTTGGTAGGGATAAACTTCTTCCTTAGCCTTTTTATTGTCTGTGAAGCTCCTTATTTCCCCTTCAATTTTGGATGACAGCCTTGCTGGATAGAATATTCTTGGATTAAGTTCCTTGCTTTGCATCACTGTAAATTTCCTTACATTCCTTTCTGGCCTGACATGTTTCTATTGAGAAATCATTTGATAATCTAATGGGAGCTCTCTTGTATGTAACATTTTATCTCTCTCTTGCAACCTTTAAGATTCTCTCTTTGTCCTGAATGTTTGCCATCAAAATTACGATGTGTCTTGGTATGGGTCTTTTTGGGTTCATCTTGTTTGGGACACCCTGTGCTTGTGTGACTTTTGTTCCCCACATCAGGGAAGTTTTCTGACATTTTTTCTTCAAATAGTTTTTCTAACCCTTGTTCCTCTTCCTGTTGTTCTGGCACCCTTATTATTTATATGTTGCTTCATTTCATGTTGTCCCAAAGTTCCCTTAGGCTCTCCTCCTGCTTTTTAATGCTTTTCTTCAATTGCAATTCAGTTTGGGTGTGTTTGGCTTTCCTTTCTTCTAATTAGCTAAATTGGTCCTCTGCTTCTCCTAGTCTACTGTTGAAACTTCCCATGGTGTTTTTTATTGCAGCTATATCACTCTTTATTTCTTCTTGATTCTTACATAAGTTGTTGATTTTTTCATCCATCAGGTTTATGAACTATATGACCCTTATTCTGAATTACTTTTCTGACATACTGCATGCCTCTGTTTCACTTATTTGCTTTTCTGGTGATGCCTCCTTTCCTTTGGAGGTTGTTTTTTGTCTCCCTAGTTTTGCTCAAACCAAAGGATCTAGGTGTCCAGTCGTGCAGGGGCTGCTCTTCGGGCGGCAGCAGCTCCTTGGGTGGTGGCTGCTCCTCGGGCTGTCGCAGCAGCAGCTGCTCCTCAGTTGGCAGTGGCTTCTCTGGTGGGTGCTGCTCACAGCAGTGGTGGCTCCTCTGGCTGGCAGGGGCAGGGTGCTTGCACAGCTGCTGCTCCTCAGACAGGTGCGGGCTGCTCATAAGGCTGCTGCTCCTTGGAGGGGGCTGGCTGCTCTTGTGGTTGCTGCTCCTTGGAGAGGAGTGGGCTGCTCTTGTGGTTGTTGCTCCTTGAAGGGAGGGGGGCTAAATGGGGATGCTGCTCCTCAGACATGGGCAGGCTACTCGCAGGCTCCTCAAATGGGGGCGGGCTGCTCACCTGGATGCTCTTTGCATGGTCGCAGTGCCCTGGGCTAAAGTGTTGGGCCGGCAGGGGGGAGCATGCTTTGGAACTCACATGAGCCCATGCTGGAGTCTCGGTGACTGTGGGACCACAGCTGAGGCAGCAGGTCCCTGAGTAGAGTCCCGGGTGCTGTCTGAGGGCACCCTGGGTGGAGGTGAGGCTGGGCTCTCAGTCACAGCAGCTCTCCCCTCCAAAAAGGTACAGCTCTGGGGAAGAGCTGTTCGCTCCAGGACTTTTTACAATGGTAGCAGAGGCTGCCTAGTTAGGCGAGCCTGGTCAGCCTGCCCCCAAATGTCCTGCGGGATCTAACTGTGCCTCACTCACACACACACATACACACCCCACATGCCCACACACTCCTTTTCATTCCCTCACTCACTCATACTCTCTCCCTCACAGCCACCTTCTTCCTACCTCTGTAGTTGAGTTTGGAGTGTTATTGACCCATTCGTGGATGGAGCCTCTTCTCTGGGTGTCTGGTTATGTGGCTCGGTCTCTATCACATTGGCCCAACAGGACAAAATGAAACTCAATAGGACACAACACAAAGGAAACAAAACAGAAATGTACTCTCAACACTGATAACCCCAATCTAAGTGACCACCAGAGAAAAGAGAATTAAGGGAGAGAAAAGAGAGCATAAATGATATCAAAAAGAGAAAAAATGGGCCGAAACCGGTTTGGCTCAGTGGATAGAGCGTCGGCCTGCGGACTGTAAGGTCCCGGGTTCGATTCCGGTCAAGGGCATGTACCTGGGTTGCGGGCACATCCCCAGTGGGAGATGTGCAGGAGGCAGCTAATCGATGTTTCTCTCCCATCGATGTTTCTAACTCTCTATATCTCTCCCTTCCTCTCTGTAAAAACTCAATAAAATATATTTAAAAAAAAAAGAGAAAAAATGGTATGAGAAAAAAGAAAAAGGAAAAAATATGTATATATGGAGAAAACACTAGAGAAAAAAACAGATAAATCAAAACATAAAACACCAAATACCCAGTAAAGAGGGTTGGGGCAGAATCTGTAGAGGCTGAGCTTATATACAGAATGTAAGGTTACAGAATTGAATAAATATGGGGAGGACCTCAGTTCAGTATAGAGGAAATAGAAATAGGATGAGTGGATAAGAAGAACGAGAAGAAAAAATAATAATAATTAATTAATTTTAAAATTAGGATAAAATAAAAAATAGAATGATGAAAAAAGATTGCAAAAAAAAAGAAAATAAAGAAACAAATGAAAAAGGAAAATAAAGAGAAAAAGAGATAACAAAATAATAATAAAATAAAGTAAAATAAAAATGAAAAAGTGAATTGTCATTTCTTTCTGCCAAGTTTTAATTCCCCATGGGGGCTGGTTAAAGATCCCATTCTTCTTCTTTTTTTAAAAAATAGGAATGTTTTTTTTTAAATATATTTTATTGAGTTTTTATAGAGAAGAAAGGAGAGAGATAGTTAGAAACATCGATGAGAGAGAAACATTGACCAGCTGCCTCCTGCACACTCCCCAGTGGAGATGTGCCCACAACCCAGGTACATGCCCTTGACCAGAATCGAACCTGGGACCTTTCAGTCCACAGGCCAATGCTCTATCCACTGAGCCAAACCGGTTTCAGCAAAAGATCCCATTCTTCTGTACTGTTTGCCACTTCTCAGTTTCCTGTTGCTGGGACTGAACAGCCTCTCTTTAGGCCTGAGGACTCTCAAGGACTACCAGTTATTCAGATTTTTTTTTTGTATCCTTTGTACCACTCAGGGTGTAGTCTGGGTTTGGCTGTATTGGTTGCCTGGAGACTGCAGGGATGGGGCTATCTCTTCAGGAGCAAATGGCTGCCCGGGTCTGGCATGTCAGTTATGACTCAGCCCCAGACTCACGGCCACCTCTCCCCAACGCTCTCCTCTCCTCAACCCTCTCCTCTATCCAGCCTCTCCCCAGACTCCACAAGTCCGCACCTTCACCAGCACCTCAGCCACAGGTGAGTGTTTGTATTTGAAAGGTCCTAGGAACTGGGTTTAGCGAATAAAAGCAAAGATCAAAAAGCGGGGAGAGAGATGCGTCACTGCGAGCCCCTCTCCCCCTAGCACGGTGAGGCTTGGGCAGCCATCCAAGCTGCTCCCTCTGGGCTCAGTATCTCATGGCTGTGGACTGAGATCTAGAATCCCCTGCCGCCAACAGCCCTGCAGATGTCCCTTCCACAGTCATACGCTACGCCTATTCCAAGGGACGTGACCTCTGTGCTCTGCGGCTTCTTTCTGACCCTCTGGGCTCGGAGGTCTTGCAGTTCTCTCCAGCCCAGATCCCTGATTTTACCATTCTCCAGGTGCCCTCTGCCCTTCCAGGCTGCGAATTGTCTCACCAGCTGTATCTACTTTGCCAATTCGGGGTGGATGTTATTCGACTTAGTTACTCATTCTATCTGCTCTGGCACAAGGCTCGGGACGTGTCCGCCTATTCTGCCGCCATTTTGTCTCTTCTAGCCCTATAATTTTATTAATAGATCATTTTATAACATACAAATAAATTATACTGAACATACCTAAATAGCTTATTCTCTTAAAAAGTTATCAGCATTTTCATTGCATTATTTATTTATTCATTGTTTTAACTCATTTTTATTTTAAAGAGCAGAAGAGGAGGAGGAAGAAGAAGAAGAAATATTAGTTGCCCTGACAAGAAAATAAACTCAAGCCTGGGGAATGTGCTCTGACCAAGAATGGAACACTCACCTTTTGGTATAAGGGATGAAGCTCCAATCAACTGAACAATACAGGCCAGGGCTATTCATTCATTTTTAAGAATCTGGCAGAGCTAAACTCCAACTCAACCTGGATGAAATTTCCATGAAATTATAATTAATAGGGTACAGACTTAAAAGGTTTTATGTTATCTTAATGTAATAACAATATACTAAAATTTTTTTAAACCTGTCTCTTTTAACATAGGTTTTAAGTATTTTAGAAGCAATTCCAAATATGTTTATTTTCAAAAATTTAGCTTCAAATATTTGAGTATTTTATTTATTTTTTAAATATATTTTATTGATTTTTTTTTACAGAGAGGAAGGGAGAGGGACAGAGAGCTAGAAACATCAATGAGAGAGAAACATTGATCAGCTGCCTCCTGCACAACCCCCACTGAGGATGGGCCCTCAACCAAGGTACATACCCTTGCCTGGAATCGAATCCAGGACCCTTCAGCCTGCAGGCCGATGCTCCATCCACTGAGTCAAACTGGTCAGGGAAAATATTTGAATATTTTAAAAAATAATTTCATGAACACAGGATAGGATAATAAAACATAAAACAAAAAATAAAATAATTTTGAAGGAGCTCATGTAACTAACGTCATTTAAATAGTAGCTACTTTAACAAAGGATGTCTGGTTATTATAAACAATTACATAAATAAGCATCTATGCTTCTATTTCTTAGTTATGTGATGTTATTATGTCACTTAATCTCTCTGAGCCTCAGTTTACTTACCAATGAAATGGGAATAACAACATTGCTTACCTCATAGGTTTGCTGTGATGATTAGATAAGTAAATGTAAAGTGCATGTTGTGATGCCTCACACATAGTAAGTATTGGATAGTTATTAAAATTACTAGTGTGTCACTATATAGATGAAGCTCTTGCAGTGGTTCTCAACCTTCCTGATGCCGTGACCCTTTAATACAGTTCCTCATGTTGTGGTGACCCCCAATCATAAAATTATTTTCATTGCTACTTCATAACTGTAATTTTGCTACTATTATGAATCATAATGTAAATATCTGATATGCAGGATGTATTTTCATTGTTCACGACCCACAGGTTGAGAACCGCTGCCTATACTCTGAACAAAATGAATAGAAAAATGACATTACTCCAGACATGCGGTAAAGATTTTCCAAACTGTGGTACTGCATTTCTTATAACTAGGCAATTAATATTTGTCATATAAAATAAAGTGTAAGCACAGCAAAGCATCAGTGTAAACTTCCCAGCCTGTTCTACTAGTCCTGAAAGTAGCAGATGATGTTAAGATAAATAATAATGGCAGTGATGTGCTTTTCTCTGTATAGCATAACTATTTCATCATCCAAATGTGGTTAGATAAATTGCTTCCTGATGGGAACTGAAAACCCCGAGACCTCCTTCCTATTCATTCTATCCATGCTCAGCAATTGTGCTGTCCTCTGACCATGAAGTCTGTCTCCATTCTCATCACTAATTGCTATCTCTTTGAAAACTCCCAGCTTCAAAGGCACTGCAGAGAGTAGCCCCAACACCAAATGTTCTACTCAAAAGCAATAATCACACATGAGGGCTCTGCCTTGGTGAGCAGCTAGCTAGCTACTTGGGTGTCAGCTATTTGTTGAGCCCTGCATTGAAGGCCCGTTCTGTCCATTAGGTACCCTGGGCTCAGTGCCTAGGGCCAATGAACTTGCCAAGACCTACAAAAATGTTTGAGGTCTGAAAAAAAAATCATATACTCCAAGATACAAAAAGAAAAACCAAAATTGAATTTAAAAAACTTTAAGTTAAGGCCTGTTTCTCTCCCATTGTTGTTTCTATTTAATTAAGTCAATTGCTTGAGTACATTGATATGCATAAAAGTTTCATTATAGTTGCAAAAACTTGCAGATTGGTTTTTTGTACTTTACCTAACTTTCTGACAATTCACAGTGATTACCAAGAAATATCAGCCAACCATAAATTAAATTTTATTATAACCAAGTAACTTTAAACTTAAAAAAACTAACAAAAATAATTATTTCTATGTGGAACATGAATGCATTGAAATGCATTTGCAATGATATGACAAGGTGACTCCAAGATAAAGTGCTTATGAACCACTAATGTCTGTTCCTTCTGGCTTGTAGGCTTTGGGAATAAAGAATGAGGTATCTCTTTCTCCCAAACTGCTACCAAGTCTAACAAAAGAGACCAACAAAACAACATGAAAGGATTCACAATAGAGGTAAGTACAGGTCCTGTGTCTATGCATATGAACCAGGCGCACCCCCCCACACACACACTCACACTCACACTCATACTCACACTGGTGAATGACGGGGCGAGAAGGCCTGATCCTCAAGTGACACCTTCACTGATCTATCAATCCCAATTTTGAAAAACTAGAATTTCAATCTAGTTGGGGAATATTATTAAATTGATATTAATATAAATGTGAGTCAAGTATGATTAAGATACATGATAGAACAGGAGTTCTCCATGTTTGATTCTCAGCCCAAAATACATGAATGATGACTCCATTTTATCAGTTAATGTGTATTGAGTATCTACTATTGAAAGCAAAACTGTTCTAGGTTCTAGGAATACCTATTTGGCACTTCCCTATGATCTTGAGGACATTCCTGCAAATTTTGGAGAATAAAGCTAATTTTTAAAAATATAATATTCACAAAGCCATGGATTAGTAGCTGGCTTTCAAATGGTTTCAAGCATAGATAAGATCAACTGTGAATTGTGCTCAAGCTCTAGTTCTTGCTTCCCATTCAGGAAAACAAGAGAAAGCTAGTGAGTGATATAGTATTAATCATTCAATTGTAAATAATTTCCCAACATCTATACCAAGCTTTTCTTAGCAAGACTCCAAAGCACTTTTTCCTACTGCTCTCAATTACAAGAATAATAACTGCTAGGTCATAAAGGAAAGTTGACAGATTATTTGATTAAGAGGAAGAGCATAAACAGCTGTCCAATCCTTAGGGTCAGTGGCCATCTGAGTCTTAAGTATTACTAAGGACTAAATAATACTCAGTACTCATGGGCAACATAGTGGGGGAGAGTGAATTCCATTGGGGAAAAAGAAAGGAAGAAAAGCTGCAGAAGAAGGGAAGAAAAGAAATGGAAAGGGAATTTTTTTGGAAAGAGAGGAGGAAGAGGAAAAAGGAAGGAAGGACACAAAAAAGAAAAGGATGCAGATAATCGGGCATTTCTGGAAGCTCTGTAGCTCTGAAGTTTACTACCCCCACTAGCCTCCACCTCTTCCCTCTTTTGCTAATTTTGCATTTTGAAAACAACAGCAAGAAGTAATAAATGTTACCTTCCTCCTCCAAGTGTTATAATCATACTTAGCTAGTTACTAGTATTAATATTAATAATAGGAAAGGAACAAAGGGGAGGCCAGACATTATAAGCATGGTCATCAGGGCAGCTTCGCCAGGAAGCTGCAACTTTACACTCCCCGGGAAATCACCAGTCCATTCCCTTCAGATCACTGGGGGAAGGGTCCAACAGAAAGGAAGATGGGAGCATACACAGTGAAGTCAGGGTGCCATAGGGAAGGTGCTTGGCTGTCAGACTAGCCTGGGAAACAAAGGCCATTGGCTATGGGGGGTGGAGGGGCAGAACTATGATAAGTATGTGAAATCTTGAATACTTAATCGGTTAAACTCCCAGTTATAATCCTCAATGAGTTCTCACACTCTTGATCCTCTTGCTCCACTCCTGCTTCCTTGCACTCACTTGCACATTGACCCTCATCTGCCTACCATGTGACCCTAAAAAGCCACATGGCCCTGGGCATGTGGACACCACATGCAGTGGACTGCAACTAGGAATACAGGCTAAGCTAGCCAGATGCTAGAATGGACTGTGCTTTACATGGAGCAAAGACTTGCAGTGGCTTTAATTCTAGCCCCGTTGAAGACAGAAGAAACGAAGAGAGACCAGAACTTGGAGGGGAACTCCCTTAATCTTACATCATCAATAAAGCTTTCCATAATACCTCATCCTCTTGTGGAGGCCTCAGTAGCTCTTGTTCCCACAGCACCCCAAGAACTTCCTTTCCACCAGTTATAGGTGGAGGCAGAGAAAGCTTCCCACCGATAACACCAGTTCTGACAGTTGATGTGAGAAGAACCAAGATAACAGATACTAGTATATCTAAGTGAACTGAATTCCTGGTCTGAGTTAAATCTAAAGTCTTTGTTTTCTCTGACCTTTCTCTTTCAATTTACTTAAAAGATGGATTAAAACGTTTATCATCTTTAGTTCTTAGGAGTGAATGCCATTTGGTATGGCGAGTTGTATCTTTGAGCCCAGAAATCATCATGGGTAGAGCAGTTAGTTTAATTTTATGAAGAAGCACTTAACAATGATAATGCAGAAGAATAGGTACATTGATCCCTTGAATAAATTAGTATCAGATTCAGTACTCCAGATGAATATTTACTGCATTTGGCTTGGAAAGACATAACTGAAAATGAATCTTCCACTGGCCAGAGAAAGGGAGATTCCATCCGGTTTTCTTTTTCAATGTTCCAGTGTTGTTTTGAGATTGGAAAAAGACATTCTTACAGTGACATGACTTTATTAGCCTTCCAAAAGAAGTTTAAGATTAACTAGTGGAGATATTACTTAGGACAAAACATTAATAATGTATTCTGCAAGGAAACAGATGCAAAAGAAGCCAATAAGCCCAGTCAAAACTAATTATTTAGCAGGCAAAACATCAAAACCGAGTCGAAAGATATACTCCACATGAGTTTGCCTTTGTGCCTGAGCCACTGGAGCCTGAAGGATCATCGCATTACTCTGTTGGCAGATGCATCCAAAGAACTGGCCATGTTGTGTCTTGTCATCACAATGCTTCTTTCTGTTAAATGGTCTGAAATGTTTGACAAGCACATTACAAAGCTATCCAAGGAAATGCTTTCCTTCCAGGGATTAGATTCTTGAAACCAACCATTAACACTAGCCTTTGTCAGCTATTCAGCACACACACACACACACACACACACACACAAAGGTTCTTACAGACAGACTGGGCTCTTCAGGAGCCTCAGAACACTGAGCGCTTTGTTACTGCTCCTTTACACACTATTAATGGAGGTTTAACTCAGGGAAAGGGGTCTTCCTTGTCTCCAGCAATTTGTCTTTTTTCCCAACAGTTATTTCCAAACTATATCATATTAAGCCAGTAGTCAAATCACATTGCAGTGAGACTAATGACTTGGTTCCTAATTAAAAAGAAGGAAATCATCTAACAAAATGGTCTTTTTCTCCAGTGTATACACCTACCAAAAAGCCAAAGAATGCTCAAATCCATAGAAAATAGGACTGGCTCCAGATGAATATTTCTCTACATAATAGGGCAATGATGCAAGAATGGATTCTTAGACTAGTTTTCCTTTTCATTCAGTATTTATTAGCATGGGGTAGCTTGACTATCACTTGGTTTTGCAATTTGTTTTCATGGAGTCTTGTTTTGACCCTATCTTTTATCATTTGTTCACACTCACAGGTCTTTACATCTTCTTATTTTATTTCCTGTCACAGTTTTCAGAAACTATTGACTGAACAAAGAAACTTCAGTAGCTCATCATAGTCATGAAAAACTCTCCCTCTTACCCTAATCTTAAGAGACACATGGCTACATCTCAGTTGGAAGCTGATTACTTGTCCTAACATATTTTTCCTTACATTCAAATATAGAAGGAAAGTGAAATAGCAGAGTTTTTTTCTCTCTGAATCACATGCTATAGCATTGCCCCTACTTCCCATATGAAGGCATATTATGGAGCCAGTGAGATGATATAATTAAATAATTTCCCCAACCTCCAACCAGGAGGTCTTGTCTGACACAATGACACAACTAGGATTTATAGATCACTATTAATTGAAAATTATTTAACTTAAGAAATATATGTGTATATATATTTGTACTTTAATTTAATATTGCTGTGCACTCATTTTCCAGTTTTCTGTTGTAGAACAAAGGTTTTTTGAATTTTTTAATTTGGGTGTGCTGATTGAACCTGTTCTCTGCATAATTCCATAAAGACTTATCTATGAATTTCAGGGTTAATTTTTAAATTCTTTTAAGCAAACTAGAACTTACCAGTATTTGCAAAGAGCAAGCTAATGCAGAATCATAAATTTTAATTTTTTCCCAATATTTGACAACTATCTCACCAATGTTTAATTCAATATAATTTTTAAAATCACTCTCCTTTGTGTTGTCTTTCCAATATTCTGTATGGTTTTTGCACAGGAAATAACTTTCTTCTCACATTTAATCACTTTAAATATTTAATTAAGTTAATTAATTACCAGTACATTTAAAATAAACAGCTTAAGGAACAAGCACAACTAATATACAAATTTCCTAGATATGACACAAAAAGCAAGATCCATTTAAAAAATTGATAAATTCAACTTTAAGTTAAAATCTTACATTCTTCAAATGACACTATTAAGAAAATAAAAAGAGCCCTGGCCAGGTAGTTCAGTAAGTAGGAGCATTGTCCTATACACCAAAAGGTTGCAGGTTCAGTTCCCTAACAGGGCACATACCTAGGTGAGGGTTCAACTCCCAGTCAGGGTGCACATAGGAGGCAACTAATCAATGTTTCTCTCACTCCCTCTCCCCCTCCCCCCCTCTCTCTCTAAAGTCAATAAACATATCCTCAGGTGTGGATAAAAAAAGAAAAAGGATTAGCCACAGATTGGGAAAAAATATTTACAAGCCATACATCTTATAAATCATTTGTATCCAAAATATATAAAGAACATTTATAACTCAATAGTTAGACAAATAATCCAATTTTAAAATGTGCAAACTTTTTGAATGATATTTCATCAAAAAAGGACATATCAAAGTTTAAAACTCACATAAAAAATATAATTGATTAATATCCTTATTTTATGGATAAAGAAACTGAATCAGGTACAGGCTACATTATTTGCCAAAAAGCATATGGTAAGAAGTGGAGCCAGGATCCTGGCAACCTGACTCCAGATTCCCATCTATCTCTAAAGTACTGCATGCACACTGTCTCCCAATAAAAAAACCAGTCTCATTACTTCATCTGAATTGTTAAGTTTAATGAGATTTGAAGCATTCTCAAATTTTTCTGTAGTCATGATAATATAAGGCTCCCAACACCTTATATATTTAACTATATCAAATCGCTGATAGTGGACCATTCATGACCTTAAAAAATGGCAGTTTCATGTGGTTCAATCATAACTTTATTTTTTTTCAAAAGTTACTGAAATAAGAGCTCATAGTCAAGTACATGCTATTTTCTATTCTAAAACATTCTCATACTAATGCATTATCTTCCTACTAGAGGCTAAGTGCACAAAATTCATGCACAGGTCCTTCAACCCAGCCTGCACCCTCTCGCAATCCGGGACCTTTCAAGGGATGTCTGACTACCAGTTTAGGCCTGATCCCATGGACATTCCTCTCGCAATCTGGGACTGCTGATATCTAACCACTCACCTGCCTGCCTGATTTCACCTGTAAAACTCAAGCTTCTTTTTTTTTATTATTAATATTTATATTTCTTCTTTATTTTAAAATTCAAGCATCTTGAGAACATGAGGTGTTTAACATTATTCCATATTCCTTACAGAGAGCTAAGCATGGTAAACACAGCAAATACTTAATACTTATGGGCTTCTATACAAACACGTTCCAATCAGGAATGTTTTAATAGGCAGTCTCCAAAAACTTGAACTGGAAAACCTAAAAGCAGAGTGCTCAGATTTCAGGCATCAGGTGCTAGTAGCAGGATTTCTACCCCAATTAAACTCTAATTCTGAGCTCTCAACAGTCTGGACAAACTGCCCTTCACTATCTCCAAAGATTTTTGGGTGAGTTTTTTTTTTTGTGATTCCAAAATAGAGATTTATTTATTAAGAATTATGTAGTGTTTGCATAAAAATCACCAATTGTTCCTCATTGGGTTTTTGACACACATGAATTCTTTGGGGGTCCCTTTATTCACCCCAACACTTTCAAAATATAGCTCTTGTTAGTGCCAGGGGCGGACAGTTAAGGCAGCTAGGTGTTTCCTTGGGTCTCGGCATCGGGAGGGCTCATGGTCTCCCCTCTGAGAGAACACACATGATAGGTAGTTTCTTCGGTAGGGTAGGCTGTCTCTGAAGAAAATACTTATGCAGAAGAATGCAAATTCAGTCATCTGTGGTCAGTTACTCATACCTGATAGCTTGAAAATAAAGTCCCCTTGGTCAAGGTCATCAAAGGCTTGCTGATTGTTTTCAACTATAAAAAACTGTCTGGAAAAACAGTAGGAAAGAGCGGGTTCTATACTGACCGCGCTGTGACACTGGGCTGTGCAACCACAGGAGAGCACACAGCAGTCTGCTTTAAAAAAAAATCCCGTATAATTTCAAGTCAGACTCCTCGTGGTCCTTACATGGCCTGAAACATCACTGCACCAAATCTTCATTTTTAAAATGAGGTGTATGACAGGGCTCCCCTAGGGTCACACACCACGTGGGGGGCGTGGACAGAAAACCCTAGGACTTGACTTATTAGCAACATTAACTGATTTTTATCACACTGAAATGAAGGCAGTCGGTCCATGCTGCCGTAAAATTAAAGGTGATTCGGAAGTAGGGTGGCTATTTATTGCTGTTAGGATGGACCTCAAAAAGGACTTTTCAGAAACCAGGGCTGTCCCCTGCAACTCCAACCAGACTTTGGGCCACTCTGGGGGACGCAGGTCAAGGCGACCTGCCAGCTTGCTTCACAGTGATTCTGGCTGGTCTGTTTCTGGGAGTGCTGGCCGTTGGGCATGCCTATACCTTGTAGTTGAGCTCCACGTTCATCTTGGTGTACATCTCATAGATGACGTCGATGCTGGCCATGTAGTTGACCAGGAACAGGCGGACCTTCTCCAGGCACTCCTCCTCCATCACGTTTTGGCCCTTGGAGAGCACTTTCAGGAAGTCGGACTTGTAGGGTGCTGCATACAGCACTGCCTGGAAGATCTTCTGCATGATACAGCCGTGGCACTTCTTGAGCACCAACTCGTAGACCTTGATGGTGTTGACACAGATGAGGTTGGGGTGGCTCTCATCCTGCTCCCCGTCGCAGATGCTCTGCAGGAAGACCTAGATGAAGTAGGGCCCCTTTTCAGCCATATCAGGCCAGCGTGGCCCCCACTTTGGGCCACTCTGCTCCATACATTTCCTTCTCCACCTCCAGGATGTTCTGCAGGGTCAAGAACTTGGCCAGGTCGGTGTTGTACACAGCTTTGATCTTCGTGATGTTACCACTTATGTCTGCCTTGATGGGCGTAAACACTGGGGACCCAAGGCAATCGAAGCGAGGCAGGTGGGACACTACCTCCAGGAAGGGCTGGTCTCAATCTGCTTGTCCTCGGGCAGCGGCTTTAGCAGGTGCTCGGGCAGCAGTGACATTTTGGGGTCGATGCCAGTGGTGATGCCATTTTCTAATTGGATCTTCCTCTTCCTTCCCCAGCACATTCCAAACCTACTCCAGAGGAACCACCCCAACCCCACAGACCCTTAAGAACTCCCCCCCTATTTCTTTGACTTTTCCCCCATCAAACTTGCACCCTATTGTGTTGCCTAGAGGCACCCCAACCAGTCTATGGGGGGTGGGGCCAGCATGGCTAGGGGCCGGGGTGGTACTTT
This sequence comes from Myotis davidii, assembly GCF_000327345.1. NCBI lineage: Eukaryota > Metazoa > Chordata > Mammalia > Chiroptera > Vespertilionidae > Myotis > Myotis davidii. The sequence continues at coordinate 759,973 of NW_006383015.1, read as the reverse complement.
TCTAACGGTTATTATGGTCATGACACTGTTACAGTTGCTGGCTTTTTATATATATAGACTAGAGGCCCCGTGCACAAAAATTTGTGCACTCGGGGGTGGGGAAGGGGGTTCCCTTCAGCCCGGCCTGTGCCCTCTCGCAGTCTGGGACCCCTCAGGAGATAACGACCTGCTGGCTTAGGCCTGCTCCTGGGTGGCAGGCCCAATCCCTAGGTGCAGCCCCTGGTC
>NW_006383015.1:757750-759084 GCF_000327345.1 Myotis davidii | reverse complement strand
GGGGAGGGGCTGATGGCTTGTTGCAGTCTGGCCACAGCACCTTCAGTGTGGGGGTTTCTACTGGGGTGCTGGCCAGTCTGGGTGAGGGGCTGAGGGCCATTTGAAGGCTGGACATAGCCCCTTGAGGGTGGGGGGTCCTGCTGGGGTGCCTGGCCAGTCTGAGTGAGGGGCTGATGTCTGCTTGCACTGGACAAGCCCTCCAGCAGGGACCCTCACCCCATGAGGGTGTGGCTTTCCTGGGTGAGGGGCTGATGGCTGTTTGCAGGTTGGCCACAACCCCCAGCCACCGAAGCTCCCAGTGGAGGCTGGCTGGAAGCAGGTACCTGGGATTTATTTGTCTGTTATAATGGAAACTTTTTGCCATCAGCCCAAGCCACAGCCGGCTTAGGGCTGGCGGGAAGCTTGGTTACCTCCATCGCTGGGTCAACCAAGCCTCCTGCTTGCTCCAGCTCCATGACTGCTGACCGCTATCTTGGTTGGGTTAATTTGCATACAGTTGCTCTGATTGGCTGGTGGGCATGGCTTGGGGCATAGCGAAGGTATGGTCAATTAGCATCTTTGTCTTTTATTAGTGTAGATTGTGCTTAAAGAAAAAGACAGTTTTATAGACAAGTCTGAATAGCTTCAAGTGTCAAATCCCAATGCAAGTTTTAAATCTAGTATGTACAAACTAACATAAAAGAATATCTTCCTGGGATGGCTACTAGAGGACTGTTATCATTACAGTGATTTTATTATTATTACTAGAGGCCCAGTACATGAAATTCATGTATTGGGGGGGTGGTCCCTCAGCCCGACCTCTACTCTCTCCAATCTGGGACCCTTCAGGGGATGTCTAACTGCTGGTTTAGGCTAACTGCCTCTGCCTGCTGGCCTGATTGCCCCTACCTTTCCCCCCTGCCAGCCTGATCAACCCTAACTTGCCCCCCCCGCCGGCCTGATCTCCCCTAACCATCTCTGCCTCGACCTGGCCTGAGCCGCAGTCTGGCCTCCCTCTGTGGGAAGCAACATGGCAGATTAGGGGAGGCGCCACCCTCATTACCCCACTGCTGTTCCCAGTGCCGACCTGAGTCTTGGCCCTTCACAGCTGCTGCGACTTTGTCTGAAAGACATCCAGAAGGTCATCTGGAAGACATCTGCCCTAATTAGCATATTACCCTTTTATTAGTATAGATTATTTTGGCTAAAAATTGGCCTTGTGGCTTTCACTTTATTTAAGTCACCACCCTTTATTAACTGATGGGTGTTAGGAGCAAAAAGGTAAAGCCAACCATGCCTGATTTTCCTCTTCCTTGTATCTCTCCACATAGGAGGTGCTCACAACATACTTATTT
>NW_006383015.1:740191-757703 GCF_000327345.1 Myotis davidii | reverse complement strand
ACTGCTGGTTTAGGCTAACTGCCTCTGCCTGCTGGCCTGATTGCCCCTACCTTTCCCCCCTGCCAGCCTGATCAACCCTAACTTGCCCCCCCCGCCGGCCTGATCTCCCCTAACCATCTCTGCCTCGACCTGGCCTGAGCCGCAGTCTGGCCTCCCTCTGTGGGAAGCAACATGGCAGATTAGGGGAGGCGCCACCCTCATTACCCCACTGCTGTTCCCAGTGCCGACCTGAGTCTTGGCCCTTCACAGCTGCTGCGACTTTGTCTGAAAGACATCCAGAAGGTCATCTGGAAGACATCTGCCCTAATTAGCATATTACCCTTTTATTAGTATAGATTATTTTGGCTAAAAATTGGCCTTGTGGCTTTCACTTTATTTAAGTCACCACCCTTTATTAACTGATGGGTGTTAGGAGCAAAAAGGTAAAGCCAACCATGCCTGATTTTCCTCTTCCTTGTATCTCTCCACATAGGAGGTGCTCACAACATACTTATTTAATAAATAAATGAAACTCAATTTAGATCTTCTCAAACACTGAGAATTTTCAGGAATTTTTTTGTTTTGTTATTGTTCTGGCAATACAAAGATGGGTAAGACATAGTTCCTATCTTCTGTTTTAAATTATCATCAGGCACAAATATTTATTGAAATACTGATTTGGCAAATGCAACAACAGAGTGCCATGGGAGCAGAGTTTGGCCACCTAGCCCTGGGCATGAAAAGATCAGAAGAGATTCTTGGAAAAGTTGAAGCAATAGCTGAGTCTTAAAGAAAGGATCAGAGTTAGAAAAGCAATAAAGGGATGAAGGCAGCAGCATGGGGGCATGTACGTGACCAGCATTAATGTCTCTCAACATTTCAGGGATAAAAAATGTAATATAAATTCACTTGGGAGTTGGTGCACATTTCACCAGTCAATGCCTGGAGACCATCCCATTCACCCCTCCGTTATCTCTACCCACTACCACTCCACCACAACAATCACAGGGAGTTTTCAATAACCATAAAGAAATTGCTGGCATTGACGAGATTTAGTATGAAAGTTAGGCTCATACAAAACAAGCAAGGCCACTGGCCTGGAAAAGGCCTTTTTTCTCTGTGTACTCTTCCTACATGCCTCCTATAGAAAACAGAGTTCCTTTGGATCAAAGAATAAGAATCCTGGAGCAACAAAGGAAAGAGTTCCTTTTGTTTTTGTTTAAAACAGTTCCGGTAAGCCAACCCCAGGCTTCAAATCTCCAAGTCATAAATAATTGCTGTGGTGTGTAGTAAAATGCTAGTGCCTGGGGCAGTCACAAATGTCAGAGGAAGGAGAAGACTGGAGTCTGCAAAAGTGTGATCATAAACTTGGCTAAGGATCCAAAAAGTTGGTTGTGGATACTGCACTGAGGGAGGAGGATTAGGAAAAGGGAAAGGGCTTTGGGGTCAGATAGAGGTGGGTTGAATCCTCCCTCTCCTGCAAATAATTATGTGGCCTTGGGAAAATCACCCAATATCCTTGAACTTCAGGGTCCATAACTACAAAATGGGAATAATAAAGCCTTCCTTGGGGGGTTGTTCTGCACTTTAGTGAAAGTATATTTTAATCCTTCAACACAGGGCCCACCAGAGAGAAAGTACCTAACAATTGGTGACTGTTAACTATCATTACATCACCATCCTAAATCTAGTTGCTCAATACATGTAGCTTTGGAGAGGAAGGTGGCAGCACCAGAATCTTCCCAATTGCATTACCATACTCCAGTTCACTGTCTAAGGCCAGACTTACCCCCTTTCTAACTGTAAATTAATAAAACATTCAGGCAGATCTTATAAGGTATTCTCTCATAGTCTTGCAAACCCTGACATAACACTCACCCTGCTTGTTTATTTAGATCTGACATCAGTCTTTAATTGAGAAAGACCTTTCTCCCTGACCAAATTGTCCACATCACAGCTCAAGGCTTTAGCCATAAAAATCTACAAAAAGGGCCTGGCCACTGTGGCTGTGGTTGAGCATAGATCTATGAACTAGGTCACAGTTGGATTCCTGGTCAAGGCACATGCCCAGGTTGTGGGCTGGATCCCCAGTGCGGGGCGTGCAGGAGGCAGCCAATCAATGATTCTTTCTGAATTGATGTTTCTATCTCTCTCCCTCTCCCTTCCTCTCTGAAATCAATAAAAATATATTTTTAAAAATCTACCAAAAGGGACTGACAGAACTCAATTTTTAGAACAAAAATAGTTCTTAAAAATCAATCATTAAATAAATAGAAAAAGACAATTGCAATCAAAGTTGGTTTTTAAATAGTTTGGTTTTGTTTGCTTTTGTTTCACTAAATGCAGAAATAATAGTGAAAGCATCTTCAAGGAAAAATTGCACTAACAAGAAGACTAGGCACCTTCTACATATGCATTAAAATAGAATTCAAGTCCTTTTATGGAAAAGTAGCTTCAGTATTTACTTCAGTCCATCTTTTCCCATTAAATGTTTCTGTGTCTCTGCAGTATAATGTGATATATATCTTTGGGTGATATTTTTTCTGTAACTTATACATCACATGGAATCTCTTTCCACATGGAATATTTGTGAATAGTTCCCAAAATTGGAAAATAAATGTTGGAGGGTTTTTTTCTGCTCTATTACACATTCAGAAAAAATCAAATTGTTTTCCTTCCACTCAATTTGAAGTTCTTCTTTGGGAAGAAGAAAAAACACATTAATATTATATTATGCAATATAAAACAACAGAATCAGTTACTTTATTATCCATTTTATATTGTAGTAAACCAAGTTAGATAATTCAGAGTAAAAATCCATGTTAGGTCTATCATAACCAGTTGTCTACCCAGATGAAATTAGGTAGTTAATTGTCAGATCTGGACATTACTTTGTGCATTGAAAGCAATCTAAACATTGTGCTTCATAATTTAAATTTTTGCTGTTAGTATATGATACTTGCCTTTTTCTTAAGCATAAAACAGTACATCAAAGGTTTACTTTTCAAAGCAAAGGATGTATTGATTACATTAACATTTTTCTTATTCTTCCCACATCCCACCATGCTGTGGATTATGGCAGGGAGAGGGCTTCACTCTCACTTCTCTTAGTGGAGAAGTTACTGCCACACCAGAGACGACATTTCCTAACCCTCTCCTTTCATGTACATATGGGCTTGTGCCTGACATGTTCCTGTGGAATGGGAGCAGCAGTAATGTATGTCACTGCCCTGCTGGAATGGTTAAGAAGTGGGTGTTTCTTTCCTGACCACTCGCTTTCCTTGGTAGATGTCAATACCCAAAGAGACCTGGATGTTGATGATGGCTGCCATCCACTTGGACCTTGTATAGTTGAATGGGCACCTCATCTCCCCACCAAGAACATTTGCACTAGAGTGTGAACAAAAAGAAATAGTTTATTTGGTTAAATGACTAGAATGTTGGGATTTGTGTATTATAGCAGCTATTACTATCATAACTAGTACATGGTATATATATTATAATTATTTAAACAAAGAAACTGAACTACACAACAAATTAATTACACAATATACTTACTATAGAAGTCAATGTGGATAGAGAATTAAGATTACTGCCAAAATTAAATAACAATGTATAAAATGCCAGCTCAGACAAAGCTTGTTGTATAGTATCTTAGGGTGCAAAGTTAACTTTGTTTAGATGACCTATTTCACATTAGCTAAACTCATGAGATGAATTTATAATCCTGAGTACCAATATATTTATTTACTATGGTACCTATACCTATTACATCTTCTTGAGAACCTAGGATAAATACTCCTAGAGACATATTCACCAATCCTAGTTTTTTCCCCCAGATTCTGTTACATAATTATTTTAAACTAGTGGCCTGGTGCACGAAATTTGTGCACATTAAAAGGGAATTAATTAGAGGAAATATTTTAATAGTGCTATTTGCCCTTTCTCTATAATAGAAGTGTCAAAGATGAAATAAAATTAGTAAAATGTATATGAAAATCTTCCTGTTAGAGTCTGGGGTGTGCCACAGGACCTAGAATCAAGTCCCCACCCACTTGCGTGTGCCTCGAAATTGTGTGAGACCAAGACCCAGCCGGCCCCACCCCCCTCAAGCCCCGCTGGGAGGGGGTTGCAACCTCAGGTCCCATGTCAAACCCCGCCTGGTGGGGGGGCACAGCCTCAGGGCCCCTGTCAAGTCCTGAAGCCTCAGGGCCCCTGTCAAGCCCTGCCAGGTGGGGGATGCAGCCTGAGGTCCCTTGGCCCAGTGCCAGGGTGGGCGGCATGGCCTGAGGTCCCCTGGGCCAGTGCTGGGGCTGGGGTGTGGCCTGAGGTCCCCCATCATGCCCCATGCATCCTCAGGTCCCTGCTGATCACTCATTAAGGGAACCTGCTTCCTCTGTGGGCTCGGCCATTTTGTGATGGTGTGACAGAGTGAGGGTCATATTACCTAGGATCATTAACTTATAGCAGAAATGAGTAGATAAATGTTACATCATTATCTCTGCAAATATATCTGACTCACCTAGTAGAGACTTGGAAGTCATTTACTTTTAAAGTATTTCTTGAGGTGGATTGCTACACTAATGACTACAGGAACCTTCTTTATGTGCTATTTATTAGTTTTACTCTAAATGATTGACCATTTTCTTCACTGTAAGGGCTACACTGTGCTGAAAAGAAATACATATACCTAAGGTCATAGAAGAGAAGAAGTGGGAATAAAGAAAGGTTGAATAATTATTTAGTGAGAGATGAATAGCCCTAAAGAGAGATGCATATATCAAATTAAAAGGATATTTCTCATGACATCATTACTTGCATTGATGGCCAAGAAAATTGAGGTAACTGGATTATTTACAGAATTACTGTGCTTATGGTTGTGATCCATATTTTGCTACATCATCCAGAATGGCTGAGTAAATGAACTTCTAGAATGTATTTGTAGAATACCTGCCCCATATGCTATACCCATGCCCCATGGCCTTTCCTGAGGGCCAAAATTCATGTAAAAACATGTAAGATTTACTGGGCCAGGGAATTAGAAGGCTATTTTTTAAAAAAAATATATTTTATTGATTGTTTACAGAGAGGAAGGTAGAGGGATAGAGAGTTAGAAACATCGATCAGCTGCCTCCCGCACACCCCCCTACTGGGGATATGCCTGCAACCAAGGTACATGCCCTTGACTGGAATTGAACCTGGGACCCTTCAGTCCACAGGCCGATGCTCTATCCACTGATCCAAACCAGTTAGGGCTAGAAGGCTATTTTTTAAGTGGACAGATTTTTCAGGATTGAAGAAAAATGGAAATCTTAACGTTTAAAAAAATTACTTTTAATATTAAATGAAGATTATTCCAAGAGAATAGAGTATATCTACTGAAAAGTTCTAAGTGTGCTTGAACTTACTGCAACACAAGAAATATCCTACTACAAACCAAACTTGTAGACAGTGAAATGTATTTCGAAATTTGTGTTTTTAAGAAAATTCTGTACAAAGACTCTCGTGTAGTGCACCATGCCATAAAAATACTTTTCCATCATTATGCTTCATTGTATTCATCTGGTCTACCAGATAAGATACCACTACCACCACCCCCCCGGCTTCATGAAGCAGCAACTACATCTTATTCTTCTTTTGTCCCTTATAACCAAGTCTCCAGAATGAATACAAAGATGTTAAGCAAGATAATCTACTATAATACAGGAATCAAAATATTAGAACTTCGATTAATTTACTTAACCTCATTACTCCACTTATTAAATATGTTTTAAAATAGAACATAGTATTGTATTTACAAAATAGCTATTTGGGGAGAGCATGAACAAGACTTCTTAATTAACAGTGATATATTAAGATATCAGTGATATTTGGGACTAAAAAGTCTATAGACCTTTGCCTTATGGAAACTAGCATAAGAGAAAAAGAAAAAAAAATTAAAATAATGTGCTGACTCCGATGCTGCCATGCCAATGGTGTAGCTGCAGAGAAAATGAAATGGATGCCCTTGAGATTAAATTCATTCTTTCATTTAACAATTATGCATTGGGCATCTACTATATGCCAGAGGCTGTGTGGGGCAGCAGCCACCAGAGAAGCGATTGGGTTGTTAAAAATAGAGTGGTGTCAGTAAATCCATGATCATTTTTTCCACTGGGGATTGTCTTTCCATTTCCTGAAAAGTCTTCTGATCCTTTATCTTCAGTTAAGGACATCCCTGGAGGAACCCTCCCATTCCTATATGGCTGAGAAACTATGATCTACTGTGGTCACTTAATGAATACTTATTGACATACTGACAGTGTGATTGCCAACACAGGGGAAAAAAGATAAATTAATTCAATTATTTCAGTATTGCTCAGGATTTTCAAGTGCCTATACTTTTCAGTTGTATGGGCCAGGATTCCAAGAGAGAAAATGTGACCCATACATAGTTGCTGTGAATGGCAGTTCATAATTTCTCACTATATTCTAACAATTGCCCTAACAGATACCTGAGGATCCCTAGATGCTACTTTCACATGTAATCACACAATTAAATAGACACAAACAAATAGAGAAAGATTGTAATATAAGACCAACATTATAGTGATCCCTGAGTTTAATATACTTAAGAGAAAAAGTCATAATTGATAAATTACAAACATAAGGCATCCATAGGATTTGGAATAACATGCTGCAAAAAAAGAAATATCTGACACATGTTTGGTTTTTCTTTTCTATTTTTTTTCTCCTTAAGGAACATTCACATGGCCTGCTTAATCATGTGATCTTCTGTCTTGAGACATCTGGCTGAATACATCATAATGTTGTAATGCATGTTTTGTCTCTTGAAGCAATGTTTCCCCAAAATTCAAACCCTGTTTAAACAAAAGTGACATTCTCTCTCCATATTAAAATTAAAATAGAAAGAAATAGCTATGTTGACTACTAGCATTTTCCATTTTTCTATAAATAAGGAAACTTAGCAAGATGTGATCCTTCTTCAAAAGATTCACAATACTCAAAGGAAGTCTAGTTTATATACAGATCACAGTGAAAGAACATGTGGTTGATTTAATTACCTTAGTAAATGGAAAAGTAAGAATCAACCAGTCTAGTTTTACTCCACTCACCTTATACATGTAGTGAATGGGGGCTCACAGCAAAAGATTATTAATTTCTTGGCTCACAAAATCTGCCAGAAACATTTTCTGCTATGAAATACTGGAAAAAATAGAGAATTTTGAATGACACTGGCTTTTCTCCATCATCCTTTATTCAGCATGTTTGACAGCAATTTTCAATAAATTTTTCAATAAAATTACCAAGTAATCTTATTCTATTTGATCCTTAGAAATAGAATCTAATCTGATTTAGATATATGTGTTAATATTGAAAGAAATCATAATAATTTTATTATGGAAAGTAATTAAGAGTTAAACTATTAAATGTAAAAGAATATATTAATAAAAACATAAACCTATTTCTCAAAAATATAAGCATAGATTTCAACATACCCCAATGGATGTGTTTATATAAAAGACTGAATGTGTGTTATAAAAATAACATGATATAGACTATGCCTAAAGTTGTTTAGTCTTAAACTCTCAGAATCACAAATAAAAACCTCTAGTAGTCTAGCAACATAGTCTTGAAGAAAGGAAAAGAGGAAGCAAGCCAACTTAGGAACTGATTAAGTATTCAGCGGAGCATTTTCTATGGCTCTGTCCAAAGGCTCTGTCAGTGCATTTAACTATCCAGACAAAAGGTTGTTGAAATCACACAAAGGGTTTTCCCAATTCAAATGCTGCAGATGAAATGATATTCACACAGAAGCACAGCACATCTCCAAAGCTTAATAAAGGCCACATCTATTCCTTTCATGACTTGAACTTGCAAGTGGAGTCAGAAACTGAAATAAAACAAGCATCAAGAAATTTCTTTAGGGATGGAATTCCTATTTTTACTTTACATATTTACTTCAAAGCACACATTCGGGAAGAGGGCAAGTGCTAGGTCAGACACAAAGAAGAGACGTGAGCAGGTTATTTCATCCCAATGTAAGAATAGCACCCATTTCTAGTAGGCTTTAAGAGCCTCATTATGTGAAAAGTGGGCAAACACTTTTGTGTTAGAACATTTTTAGTTTAGCATAACAGTCTGAAATTTTACATTTAAAGCAGCCACCTATTCAAATTTGGATAAGGTTTAAAAAATAAACAAAATGACTTCCTGTATTTAATGGCTCTTTCATGGGTCCATGGGTACAGTAGCTTTAATCAGTATTAACTCAACAATAGAGGAGGATGGGGGAAGCAACAAGTCAGATTACCTCCACCAAATGGGTGTGAATTCTGTGATCTTTTTCTTGCTAAGGTTCTGTGCTCACCCTGTAGTTTAATCATATAAGATTCCAATCAGAAAGACCTTGGTAACATTTAAGAGAGAATTTCTCTAACTATGTCCCACAGACTCCTTAGCTCCAAACGAGGTGGCAGGAAAAGAGGAAAGTGAGAGGGAAGCTGTAAGAGCAGGACCCCAGGCTGACATCTGGAGAACCAGGGCAGGTCTTCTTTTTTTTAAACCACTTTATTAAGATATAATTGACATATAAAAAACTGGACATATTTAAAGTATATGACCTGAAGAGTTTGGAGACCAGTAAACACCATAAAACCATCACCACCATCAAGGCCATAAACTTATCCATCACTTCCAACAGTTTCCTTCTACCCTTTTATTAATTTGTTTCATTTTTTAATTTATTTTTTAAATTATTTTATTGACTTATTTGAAAAAGAAAGAGAGGGAGAGAGAGAGAGAGATCTGTTGTTTCACTTATTTCACTTATTCATTTATTGATTCCAGTATGTGTCCTGACCAGGAATTGAACCTGCAACCTTCATGTATCAGGACAACACTAGCTGAACTACCCTGCGAGGGCCTATTTGTTTAATTTTTTAAAAAAATATTGAGTTAAGATAATTTAACATAAGATTTACCCTCTTAGCAAATTTTCACGTACACAATACAGTATTGTTGACTAAATGCCCTGTGTTGTACAGTAGATGTCCAGAACTTATTCAGAAACTTGGTACCCTCTCATAGCCACCTTTACATTTCCCCTCCCATTAACTCTTGGTAGCTGCCATTCTATTTTCTGGTTCTATGAGTTTGACAGATTTAGAGTCCTCATTAAAGTGGGATCCGACAATATTTGTCCTCTCTGGCTTATTTTACTTAACAAAAAGGCCCATCCTTTTGGCTGCAAATGGCAGAATGTTCTTCTTTTTAAAGGCTGAATAATACTCATGAATGTACTACATTTTCTTTATCCATTTCTCCATTGATGGACATTGACGTTGTTTCTATATTGTGGCTATTGTAAAATGCTGCAGGGAACTTGAGAGGAGTACAATATCTCTTTGAGATCCTGATTTCAAATACTTTGAATATATACCCACAAGTAGGATTGCTGGATCAAATGGTAATTCTATGTTTAACCTTCTGAGGAACCTCCATACTGTTTCCATAGTGACTGTACTCATTTAACTTACTTTCCCACCAACAATGTACAGGAGTTTACTTTGTTCCACATCCTGACCAACATACTAATATATATATATATATTACATGGCCATTCTAACAGATGTGAGGTGATAACTCATGGTTTTTACTTGCATTTCCCTGGTAATTAGTGATGCTGTGCACCATTTCACATGCCCTTTGGACATTTTCATGTCTTCTTGGAAAAATGTCATTCAGTTCCTCTGCCTACATTTAAATCAGATTGTGTTTTTGCTCTTGAGTTGTGTACTTTTTTATGTATTTTGGAATTTAACTCCTTATCAGATATAAGATTTATAAATATTTTCTTCCATTTCATAGGTTGCCATTTCATTTTGTTAATGGTTTTCTTTGCTATGCAGAAAATTTTTAGTTTGATTTAGTCTATTTGTTTTTTGATTGTTTGTTTTAAAATATATATATTTTTTTATTGAGTTCAGAGAGGAAGGGAGAGGGAGAGAGAGATAGAAACATCAATGATGAGAAAGAATTGCTGATCAGCTGCCTCCTGCACTCCTGCGGATAGAGCCCGCAACCAAGGCATGTACCCTGACTGGGATTCAAACCATGACCTCCTGATTCATAAGGTCGACACTCAGCCACTGAGCCATGCTGGCTGAGCTAGGCTACTTGTTAATATTTACTTTGTTGCCTTCACTTATGATGTCAAATTAAAAAAAATCATCACCAAGATCTATATCAAAGAGATTTCCCCTGTTTTCTCCAGAAATTTTATGGTTTCACATCTTATTTTCAAGTGTTAAATCCACGTTGAGTTTTTTTTGTATATGGTATAAGATAGGGGTCCAGTTTTATTCTTTTACATGTGGCTTTCCAGTTTTCACAATACCATTTATTAAAGAGACTATCCTTTTCCCATTTTATATTTTTTGCTCCTTTGTTGTAAATCTGTTGACCATATAGCCATGGTTTTATTCCTGGACTCTCTATTTTGTTCCATTGGTCGATGTGTCTATTTTTCTGTTCATATTATACTACTTTTATTACCTTTATTTTGTAATATATTTTGAAATCAGGAAATGAAATGCCTTTAGCTTTGTTCTTCCTTCTCAAGATTGCTTTGGCTATTTGGACTCTTTTGTGGTTAATACAAATTATAGGATTATTTTTTTTTACTTCTGTGGAAAATACAATTGGCATTTTAATAGGGATTACATTGAATCTGTAGATTTCTTTGTGTAGTATAGATACTTTAACAATATTAATTTTTCAATCTATGAATATGGAATGTTTTTTTCATTTATTTGTATCTTCAATTTATTTCATCAATGTCTTATAGTTTTCAGTACACAGATCTTCTACCTCCTTGATATAATTTATTACTAGTTATTTTATCCTTTTTTATATAATTGTAAACAGGATTATTTTCTTAATTTCTCTTTCTCATAGTTTTGTATTAGTGTATAGAAATGCAACTTATTTTTGTATACTCATTTTATATCGTGCAGTTTTACTAAATTTACTTAGTACTTCTGACAGGTATTTGGAGGAAGCTTTAGGGTTTTCTATAGATATCATCATGCCATCTGAAAATAGTGACAGTTTTCTTCTCCCTGTCCAATTTGGATGCCATCATTTTTTCTTGCCTCATTGCTGTGGCTAAGACCTCTTGTAATATGTTGAATAAAAGTGGGGAATGAGCATCTTTGCTTTCTTCCTATTTTTAGAAAAGCTTTCAGCTTTTTACCTTTGAGTATGGTAGATGTGGGCTTGTCATATGTTGCTTTTATCATGTTGAAGGGTGTTCTCCCTAAACCCAGTTTATTGAAAGTTTTTATTGTGAATGGATGTTGAATTTTGTCAAATCTTTTTTTAATATATTCAGGTAATTATATGATTTTTATTCTTCATTTTGTAAACATGGGGTATCATATTGATTGATTTATGGGTATTGAACTATCCTTGGATTACTAAAATAAATCTTGCTTTATCACGGTGTGTGATCCCTTTTATGTATTATTTAATCCAGTTTGCTAATATTTGTTGACATTATTTATGTCTATGTTCAGGGATATTGGCCTGTAACTTTCTTATAGTGTTCTTGTCTGATTAAAGCTACGGAGCGCATATTTTGTTCACAATCTGACAGGTGGCAGGCAGGTGCACACTGCCCATTATTTGGAAGGAAAATATGAAAAAGATTTCATTCAGACTGGACCACTCTTACAAACAGCTGTCAACCAGATTTTAGAGCAGTAAATTCACTGTTTATTAGAGGGATGGAATTTCTGGGCCCAAATATTTCCCTAAATAAGATACATTTTGTAAATGAAATAATAATTAATTGGAATCAAAATTATTTACACAAAGGAGAGCTTAGCCCCAAAATTAAATGACTTTTTAGTATGCATCCAATATTTTAATAGTTAAAACATTTATCAAACTAGCATTTTTCTTCAAATGCTTTCTCTTTACAAGTGGAATAGTAACAGATAGCTACAAAATAGAGTGGAAAGATTCTGTAGAATTTAAGCCTGATGCAACAGCATACATTGTTGTACACAATCATAGTTTGTTATCCCCAAAAGAGATTATCTCTTGTAAATTATTATCAGGAATGAAGTATCATAATTTTACTACTGACTCCTCAATTTAAGCTACTATTCTGTCCATGAAACTATATGTTGGCCTGTGGCTACACAGAAATATTTAGTACACTTATTCTTAGAGTTATCATTCGTCAAATATTGTTAGACCAGAAAGGCTGTCTAGGTTTCAGCTTCTTAATCTGCCGCACAGAAAACATCAATCCAGAGCCATTTCCAGAATTCAGATTTACAATTAAAAATATGCTAAACAAACTCTCAAAATTGGGAGGTTTCAGGTAATTATGCATCAAGAGTTTTTATTACATTTGCACATGACAAATATCAGATACCATTGTTCTCTGTTGCTAAAAACATCATTTTCTATCTTTTGGCACATTTAATCAAATTATCAAGGAGTATGAATATAACTAGAGCAAAAGGCTCTTTTGATTTAGAAAACTGTCACTTGCTTATGCATGTTCATTTGTACCTCCTCACCTGATTCCTTTAAATATTTTATCTCTCTTTACCCAAAGCAATAAGAGTTGGCTAGGTGACATTTTAATTTCAATGAAAAGAGAATGGGCTTGCCACACATCTCCTCTTGTTTTCATTTGTGAGATGTGCTTGCTTAATAAAGTAGACGTGCTAGGAAAGATGACATGTTCAAACTGTGTGGCAATTTGGCCAAATCTGAACTGCAGGGGGAAGATGTAAAAAAGTGGATGAATGAATAAACTGAATGGGCAATTTGGGGTGAGTACTTTGAAGACACCACCTGCTAAACACGGAAACCTGCAGAAATATTGCTCATGCGTAGAATGAAGAAGGGTAACTGTGGAGAAGAATTAAGAATTGTAGATGAGTCCACTGGATGGAGATGGTTAACAGAGGGAATACACTGAAGTTACCAAAGTGAGGACAACTGTCTTGTTAGCACTTAATTAGGATGATAGGTATATCCCTGGTACCCTATCAGGCCTCTTTTTTACTTTTAAATTGTGAGAGTTGGGTTATTAGGCATGGCCTCTTTAATTACCTTTATATTCACTTGTCCAATAAAACTGATAACAGTCATAGTGTCCTTCAGACTCAAAACATTAACTCTACCAGCCGTGCAAATGAATAAGAGGGAGAGGACCCTGTTCACCTCTAATGGGGCTTTCCAACCAGCCCTCTCATCAACTCCACAGCCTGCTTATTACTGTGAGCCCTGAAGATTGGTAACAATTATGTGAATACTGGAAGGGAGACTTTACTTTTTGCCTCTTGTGTCCATTTGAATGCCCAACCTCACCCAGTACAATGTGTAAACTACTCAAGGACATTTAGAAAAAGAATGCCTGGCTAGACCTGGATTTAGTATCTAACATTTGCCCTACTCCAGAATATATAACTTAAATCAAAGTTACCAGTTCCTTTGGCAATCAGCATAAAGCACTGGTAACTTGTGGAGCTTCACTAATTGCCACAACTAATTGCCACATAGTTCTGGAATCCAAGAACCAGAAGGAATCTTATTGCATAATCTAATTTAAAGTCCATTCCACAAGTACGGTCCTCCTCGGTCATGTAAAATGGAAGTTGATTTATGCTAAAAAAAATATACATAAATAAATAAGGATTTCATTTTTTTTGTCAGCATTAGTGTCTATAGTTTAGCCTGGACTTGATTATAAGTCAGTTATGAATGAATAATATAAGCATCAAGATCCTTATGAGATGCTGTAGGAAATTAAAATGAAGACATAATTTTTGAGCTCAAGAAATTTACTGTGGAGTGATAGAGGCAGAGCAAATACAGGTACACCATCTGTAAAGAGCACTTGCCATCCTCAGTGAGTGCTGAAGTCTTGATCTGGTAAACTAGTTTACCCTCAAGTGTTTATCCCATGGCCAGGTGGTTAGATTCGGCTTCTCTGGCCAACCCCTATTAATTGATGTCTTAGTTGGATTATCTGTCATGTTAGTCCCTCCTTACGAACCCTGCCCTACCCTACAGCCATGCCGGACTCAGAAGAGATCTTAAAATAAAAAAGATGCCTGGATATGAGAAATTCAGGCCAAAGGATCGGAGTGGAGCTGAGATACCAGAGGTTTTTACTTCCTGGTTTTTTTTTTTCCCCAGTGAAAATGAATAAGCAGTACCTGTCACACACACCATAAAATAGTTATTAATTGATCTCTCAATCTTCTATTTTTATTTCACACTATCCTAATTCTAAGAACCCTAGGAATTTCCTTTACTTCCAGTGTTTTGGTCACTTTTATATATTTCTTTTAAACTTTTAAAGTCTTCCATACAACTGTAAATGTATAACAACACATTTTATAGCATAAAAAAATAAAGTTCCAGCTCCTGTGTGCCACATAATTATATTTATAGTTATAATTATAATTGATTCATGCATTGAATTAAGTCATGTTTTGGTAAAGTCCAAGGAAGTGCCAATCTGAAAATTTATTCAGTTAGGCTCTGTCTATAATCACATGGGGGAAATTCATTTTATTTGATCAAATAAGGTGAATAACTTACATTAAACATTATGGCAAGGTATTGTATAAAACTATACCTGTTTGGAAATTTAAGACTTCAGTTTAAACAAAGTGTTAGTGCATCATTAAAATTAAATATTTTAAAATTATTTTCATGTCTGGGTCTATAAAATATGTCACTGGAAAGATCTTTACAATTCTTAGCCACCCTGTCTGATATCTATATAGTGGCTATATAGTCTACTAAACCTTAATGAGAATTACTAGTAATAACATAATCAACATTTATCTTGGACACAATGTAATAACTCAGGGATACTCTTACCCTACATATAAGAAATATAATCATAACTCTGGGTATTAGGCTGAAAGTTCTCAATTCTCACATTTTGGAACCTGTATTGCAGGGAGTGGTCTTCTGTTCAAATCCTAGGCTCCTCTGGACTGTGAGATCTCACTTGGAAATAAGGGAGTACTGAGACCAGTATCCATCTGTTCTCAGGACAATTGTATTAGTCAAGGTCCCCCCAAGAAACAGAAGTCACTCCTCAGATTATTCAAATGAAGAGACTTTAATAAGGGGAATAATTACAATGATGAGCACAGGGTTAAGGGAAACAACAAGGGATGTTACGACACTGAGATATTAGCAACAAAAGGGAGTCATTACTATCATGTTGGTTAAAAGAAACAAGGGGAGGAAATAGAATTATCAGAGTACAATGAAGACTGAAGCAACAGGGGAGGATCTGCCAGATAAGAGCAGTATTTTAGCTATTACCAAAGTCAGGCCACCAAAGGGAAGAAATGGAGATGAAATACTCCAATTATCTCTCCTCCGGCCCTTTCATCTTCTGCCAGTGTTTCCCATTGGCTGAACCCAACCAGAATCTAGAAAAGCAGCAGTTCTCGGGGATCAGACTTTCAAGGCACAAAACAGGCAGAAAAGAGAATAGATTACAGGGAGGGCAAACAGAGAAGAACTAGTATAACCACCAAAACCTAGCAGAACCCAAGAGAAAGCAAAAAACTGTGTAAAGTCTCCCAGCCTCTTTTCCACACTTTTAGAAACTTCGCTGTACATTACCAAGAAAACTATAATCCCTACATTTTTTCACCAGAAAAATCACGGCACCAATTCAAATGGCTCTGGCTTGTACGTACTAGGAGAAAATAGCCACAAGCTGTGGGTAGAGAATACTTGCAGATGTTGACCAGAACTGTGGGAACAGAGCGAGTGATCAACTGTAGGCCATTGGTGGCTGAACTTACTCATCAACCAAGGACCTGGATGAAAATACCTGTCACCATACTTCAGGAACTTACTGAAATGCAGAATAACAATTATATATCTTTCTCTGCTTCCAAACACCTCCATAAAATGAACCATCAGCGTTTCAAACTCAACATGTACCAAAAACAAACTCATAATTTCTCCCTCTACCAAAACTCTCCGATGTCATTCTCCACTTAAGCCCACTATCAAACTTATACACACATACCACCAACCAAAAACCTGTCCGTCTTTCTGTAATCCTTACTTCTAATGATTGACTTCAAAATACTGTAATTTAAGAGATATATATTTTATCTCATCACCTTTGCTCCCTATCCCCTAAATCAGGAACCCAGTACCTCTAAGAGATAACATGTCCTTACATGAGCAACCAACAAGAGTAAGCACCAAGCATTGTGCTTTGCTCACTCCATTGTCCTGAAAATTTTTGGTTCTTTCCACTTAAAATGTTTTCTTACAATCTCTTCTGAGTCTCATTCATTAGTGCTATATCCATTAGTGCAAGACCCTGCCCCATTAGCACGTATCTTTTCTCAACTGAGGGCATCATTTACACCCGCCATCTACACTATTCTTTGTTTCCAGCATCTCCATGGCAATAAATTCCCTGCTTGATTAGGCCTGATCCAGAAACTGACCCACTTGACTGGTCCTTTCACCAATTTTGTTACAGGCCTAGAAAAGCAAAACTGAACAGTTGCCTTCCACAGAGAACTATCTCCTAAATTGTAAATATTCTATATAAGCAAGTACTCTCTCTATCCTCTTTTCTGTATTCTCACTTATGACTCTTATTCAAGTATATTTTTACCACCTTTTGTGCCTGCATCCAACTTACCTAATATTATAATGTTGTTCTTTTAATCTGCTATGAACACTGAATTCCTCCACTCAAGTATCTCATCAGTCTTCCTATCTCCTATAGAAGAAAGCCAAAACTACTAACATGGTAGTCAAGTCCTAGCCTCCACTTAACTTTCCAACTTTATTCTGTATAGCTTTCCTGTATTTTAATATTCCAGCCAAACTCATTTATAGTGTATTTCTTAACTAAACCTTGTATTGCTGCTTCTAAGACACTTCTTTCCTATAATGAATAGTTTACCATCTTTATATAGCCCAATAATTCTTTTTCATTATTCAAATCATTCATGGCCTTGTTCAAATGCTACATCCTTTTCAAAATTTTCTCTATTATCCTCCAATTTTAAAAAGTTATAAAGTCACTGGTATACAGTAGACCATAGGTAAATGTCCCCTACCATCTACCACCTTCTCTTATTTGAGGAGTCAAAGGACATCACATGTTCCTCTTGTGGGATTCATTACTTTCTAGCTTATATTATGGTTACTTATATATTTTATGTACTTCATAAAATTATGTTCATAAGAGAAAAAAAAGATGTTTGTCAATTTTGTTTGGTCCACAACATCTAGAGGAGAAAAATGCTTAGTAAGTACACCTTATACTTTGCAAGCATTACCTCATTTAGGCCCCATAACAACAGCAACTGATCCTAATAGCTCTGTTTTATAGATCAGAAAACTGAACCTCAGAATGGTTAATTAACTCACATAAATCAAAACTAGGACTACAATTCATGTTAGACTGTGTTAAAGCTCTTGTTCTTTTGAAATCACT
>NW_006383015.1:707286-739959 GCF_000327345.1 Myotis davidii | reverse complement strand
TTCAATTCCATAAAGAAGCTGTAAATGTTTCCATTTACACAAATGGAAGAGTATGCACTATTTTGCATCTGCTTCTTTTCATTTAACACTATGCTTCTGAAATTCATTTATGTTGTTGCATATTTATATTGTGTATTCATTCTCATTGCTGTATAGTATTATATTACATGAATAACTTCAACTTATTATTGATAATACTATTGATGAGCAATTGGAGAAATTTCCAGTTTGGGGTTAAATAAATAATACTACTATAAACAATTTTGTACATATCAATTTTTTTGAAGAATATAAGTAGAACTGGAATTACTGGGTCATAGAATATGCATATTGATATAGCAAATATTTTCCCAAAATATTCCAGTGATTATTTCTACTTATATGCAACCAACAATGTACAAGAGGTCTGGTTGCTTTACATCCTCAACCAGAATTGTATTTCTGAGTTGTTGTTTTTTCTTTTTTCATCTTAGCTATTCTAGTAGATGTGTATTAGGTCATGCAATGGTTTTAATTTGCACTTTCCTGATGATTAATATACATTTCATATTTATTTTGAGTGTCTAGAAGATACTGCCTTTGTGAAATGCCTGTCCCAGTATTTTGCCCATTTTTCTATTGGTTTTTATACTTATTTCTTATTAATTTTCAGATGGTTTTACTATGTGATTGGAAATATTTTCTCCCATGCAGTGTGTTGTCTTTTCTCTGCTTTAGTGGTGTCTTTTGATGAACAGAAGTTCTTAATTTTAATATAATTCAATTTATGAATTTCCCTTTTATGTTTTAGAGCTTTTTATCCCTTGTTAAGACATTTGCATCTGCTCCAGAGTGATGAAGATGTAGTCCTAGGTTTTCTTCTAAAAGCTTTAATTTTTTTCAACTTGGTGTAGAATTTGATTTTTGTGTATGGTGTGAGAGAGAGTCAAAGTTCAGTTTTTTTCATCTGGATATTAGGTTGGCCCTGAAATATTTATTTAAAAGATTATCCTTTACCCATTATATGTCAGTGTCACCCATGTCATAAATCAGGTGACCGTACACAGGTAGGTCTTTCTAAACTCTATACCCAGTTCCATTGATCCTGTGACACATTCTATTACTTACCTTTAGAAAGCAAGATTGTTTGAATCTGAGATAACTTAAAATGCTTTTCTTTTAAACAGTATAAATAAGACAAACATGTGTGTATTTCCCCCCATAACTGTGAAGTCTATATTCCTCAATAAGTTAGTGAAATCTGTGTTCAGTTGTATTTACTTAAAGGTTGGCATAGACACACTTATATTAAAAATAGTCTTACACTCAAAAACTGATCTGGCTTTTCTTGGTCAGAGTAATAATGACATACTACAGCAATTTTTTTTCTTTTTCTTTTAATGAAGATTGTACATGAATGTTCTTTGCAGCTTTATTCACAACTACAGGCCTAGTGCATGAATTCATGCGCCAGTGGGGTCCATTGACCTGGCCTGTGGGATCAGACCAAAACTGACTCTCCAACATCCCATGAGGGTTCCCAGATTGTGAGAGGGTACAAGCCAGACCAAGGGACCCCACTGGTGCATGATCAGGGCCGGGGAGGGACGTAGGAGGTTGGACTGTGGGATGGCTCCAGGGCGTGTCTGGCCCATCTCGCTCAGTCCCAATCAGCTGGACCCCAGCAGCAAGCTAACCTACTGGGCAGAGCATCTGTCCCCTGGTGGTCAGTGCACATCATAGCACCTGGTTGACTGTCTGCCCCTGGTGGTCAGCACACATTATAGTGAGCGATGGAGTGGCCTTAGCATATCATTAGCATATTATGCTTTGATTGGTTAAACGGCCGACTAGATGACCAGACACTTAGCATATTAGGCTTTTATTATATAGGACTAGTGGCCAGGTGCATGAAATTCGTGCACGGGGGAAGGGGTCTTCCTCAGCCCAGCCTGCACCCTCTCCAAACTAGGACCCCTCGAAGGATGTCCTACTGTTGGTTTACAGGGATCAGGACTAAACCGGCAGTCAGACATCCCTCTCGCAATACGGGACTGTTGGCTCGAAACCACTCACCTGCCTGCCTGATTGCCCCTAACCACTCTGCCTGACAGCCTGCTTGCCCCCAAATGCCCCCCTACCAGCCTGAAACCCCCAACTGCCCCCCGTGCCAGTGTGCTCGCCCCCAACTGCCCCCCTCCTGGCCTGCTCACTCTAAACTGCCCCCCACTGGCCCGATCACCTCCAACTGCCCCCCACTGAGGTCCTGCTTGCCTCCAACTGGCCCCCCTGCTGGTCTGCTTACCCCCAACGGCCATGGCCCCCACCAGCCTGATCACTCACAACTGCTCTCCCCTCTTGGCCTCTAACTGCCTCTACCTTGGCCCTGCCACCATGGCTTTGTCCAGAGGAATCTCCAGAAGTTCTCCTGGAAGGTCTCCCAGTCTAATTAGCATATTACCCTTTTATTAGTATAGTTAGAGGCCTGGTGCATGGGTGGGGCTGGCTGGTTTGCTCTGAAGGGTGTCCTGGATCAGGGTGGGAATGCCCTTGGGGTGTAGGGCAGCCTGGGTAAGGGGCTTATGGCTGTTTGCAGGCTGACCATGCCCCCGAGCAGGGACTCTTACTCCATGGGGAGGTGGCCAGCCTGGGGGAGGGGCTGATGGCTGTTTGCAGGCTGGCCACAGCCCCTGATGACCCAAGCTCTCAGCCCCTCCTTACCAGCTGGAAGCAGGTATCTGGGATTTATTTATCTTCTATAATTGAAACTTTGTAGCCTTGAGCAGAGGCCAGGGCCTGCCAGGACGGGCAGGAAGCTTGGCTTCCTCCATCGCCGGGGGCAGCCCAAGTCTCCTGCTTGCTCCAGCTCCGTGGCCACCGCCATCTTGGTTGGGTTAATTTGCATACTCTCTCCTGATTGGCTGGTGGGTGTAGCTTGTGGGTGTAGCGGAATGATGGTTAATTTGCATCTTTCTCTTTTATTAGATAGGATAGCCAATAAACTAGAAACAATACAAGTGTCCAGTAACAGGTTCATTCATTTTGACAGGAACCTAGCAATTCATCTACACATAACTCTGAAGCACAGCCCTTCTAAAATTTCTAAGTAAATTTAAGTGTCTTTTCTCTCATTTTAAAATATAAAAGTTATAATCTACACAAAGTTACTATTTAAATTAAACAAATGAGTTAACTCTCACACTTCCCTCTGGTATTGCAGTGATATGATACCTTTCTTTGGGTCAGTTGTTCTCAACCTGTGTTGCCCATTGGCAACATGTGTGGAACATTAAGAAAATAACTGGGTCCCACACCCAGATTCTGATTCCATTGTGCTGAGTACAGTCTAGGCCAGCTGTGGGCAAACTACCCGTTTGAAATGAATAAAACTATTGAAAAAAAAGACTGTACCCTTTTATGTAATGATGTTTACTTTGAATTTATATTAGTTCACACAAACAGTCCATCCATGCTTTTGTTCCGGCCCTCCGGTCCAGTTTAAGAACCCATTGTGGCCCTCGAGTCAAAAACTTTGCCCACCCCTGGTCTAGGCAAAGGGATTTTAAAAAACTCCCTCCACCTGCAGGCAATTCTAGTGTGCAGCCAAGCTTAAGAACTCCTGTTGTAGGCTCAGCAAGCATCTCTATCTCTTTTACAGGTGGCATGATCAATTAGGGGGATGCATGAGATTATTGTGACAACCAAATAAGATCATACATATAATATTTACTTACTCATCCCTGCCAGTGTGGCTCAGTGGTTGAGCATCGATCTATGAACCAGGAGGTTCGATTCCAGGTCAGGCAGAGCACATGCCCAAGTTGCAGGCTCAATCCCCAGTGTGGGGTGTGCATGAGGCAGCCGATCAATGATTCTCTCTCATCATTAATGTTTCTATCTCTCTCCCTCTCCCTTCCTCTTTGGATTAATAAAATATCTTTTAAAAAAAATAAAATTGACTGACTTAGTGAGTAGCACATGATAGTTACCCAACATATATTTTTTCCTATGCCCCTACTTACTTCCAGTTTCCCCTCTAAAACTGCCAGTCTGTCTGGGGGAGGCCATATTCTTTTTAGGTGACAGTTTCATTATCTAATAATTAATTCTTAGGCAGAAAACCAACTACGAGAAACAAAAATCCTTTAGGAGTTAGAGGAAGAGTAACAGCAAAAATGAGAAGAGGCTTGTTCATAGAGACAATGGATACATAGCAAACTTGGGTTTACCTAATACAGACTCCTAACAGTTTCTTGTCAATTTCTTCAAGGAAGCCAAAAGTGTGACACATAGAGATTCTTCCCTGGTAGTCAGCTTTTTCCCAAAGATTCTATCATCACATACTCAACATTGGCCATTAATAGAAGCATTTTTAAACTGTCAATAAGAAGCACCAGAAAATCCTTCTATATCTTTTCCACCTGCCTGCTAAAGTCACCTTTCATCCACCAAGACCCAAGTCAAATCCCACATCTTTTAAAAAACCTTTCTAGATCATCTAGGGTAGAATTATTCTCTATCTTACCATTGTAACTCTTTGCTTATGAACAGAGTATGAGTTATTATTAGAGATGTTTACCTATGACAGTCTCTGACAGACCATGATCCTAGAAGGCAGGAACCAGAATAGGTCATCTTTGTAACGTCCACCATGACTGGTAACAGTGTCTGTCACATACCAAGTGCTAGATAATTGTGGAATTTGAGTGTGATGATCTGTATGCCACATAAGGTTCTTCTGTGATGTGATATTTGCATTCCTAAAAATGATTGTGCTTTGCAATATCTTCCTATATAAACCATAGGGCACATGCGAAACTATGAGATTAGTATACCACATTCATTAGTGGCAGGTAAAAACAGTAGTGCAGTTTTACACATGTTAAGTAGTTAAGAAATGTTACAGTAAATATGGCACTATACTTGAAAAAGACCTGAAGAGTGCTGGCAGAAGTAAAGTCTAGAAGAACTGCAGCATGTGAGTTATTGTGAAGTGGTAGAAGCAGGATTTTCTGAAATCAAAGGGAAAGTTGTAAAGGCAGCTGTGGATGGGACTGACTCATAATACATCCAGAGAGATGGTAGACATTTGATGCATATGGGGTTGGGTTTTATGCATTCCCATGCTGCTAGTGCCAGCCGAGTGTAATTCTCTGTGTTTACCTATTACTTCTGAGGACACAAATCCTTTTCTAATATATCAATCACATGGAAGCACATTCACATTTTCAAAATCTGTTTTAGCAGAACTAACTTATAATATTACATATACAGTGTAAAATATTATTTATTTATATTTGAAAATGGGCCAAAAAAACTACATAAAGATACATTTTAATGCTTCCAAAGAATGCTCAAGTATGAGATTATGAGCCAAAAACATAGATTCTGATCTTCTTTTAGGATGCAATGTAGGCAAATCACTTAAGCTTACTCTGCTCTTTTTCTACATTTTCTAAAATGGGAATAGCATAGCATGATGTCTCCTTACCGGATTACAGGACAGGTGCTGTGTGATGACTGGGTAATGTTCCACAGCCAGTGAAAATGAATGTCATTCTGATAAACTCCAAGGAAAGAGCTTTTATAAACTTCATAACAAGGTTCTCTTTTTTGCATATCAAAGAGAGCTTTGCCAACAGATAGGATCTGTACTTTCTAGAAGAAGTTCAGTAGTTGACTGACAGTCAACATTTTCATGTAAGATATACACATCCTGTGATGCATTGCTTAAAGATGGTCCTTTAGGGTCTGTTACTCTTGTGTTATCTATATTGGCTGTAAGTGACCTGAAGCAGTTTGTTTCTCTAGTAGTAAAAAGAAAATTTTTTTTAAAGATTTGGACTATAGTTTAATATTAAATTTGCCTTTTAAAACAAATGTCAAAAATGCAACTTTTTTTTTACTGTACTGAGGAAATGAACTGATGCTCCTCAAAAATGACTTAAGGCAAGAAGACATTATAAAGGCTCTTCTATACTCAGATTAGAAGAAAGTAGAGACCACATGAATGCCACATGAGACCATCCAGTCATTTCCTGAAACACTGGTTTGGATTGCTAAGTAATAAAACAGGAAATAACTGTAGTTTTTCATTTATCTGCTAGGATAAAGATAGTTGTGTGTTGGGGTCCAGCTCCATCAGGTCCAGGGGTTCCCATCTGATGCTCCTCAGAGTCGGTGAAGAAGGAATGACACGGAGACAGCCTTCAGGTGATCATCATAGCCAGGTTCCTCTTAGCCAGGTTCCTCTTTTTATTGTCCTCTTACATCTGTATTTATACTATTTGATCTTAATCCTATCCATTCTATTCCAAAAATTAGGGTGCTTCTTATCTCCATTCCCAGGTTACTCAATTGTTCTATTAAGCTACAAGGTAGTAACTGAAGGAGGTTATTCTAAGTAAAGATTATGTAGCTTAAGCATGATTGTTCGAAGTTAAAGTGATTACCCACCTGGCACTTAGTTAAGGGGTTCTACTGATAAAAATCCTCACCTGGGGAAACAACCTTTCTCGGGGAGGTGGTCCTGTTTAAAACACATAGCGTTAAGAGGGGGAGCAAACATATTAAGAACAGTATGCCATATACGCCAGGTCCCTTGAAACATAAGCTATGCAGATGTTTCTTCCCTGCAGCGACTGCGTCAAGCAGCAAGGGTGGATCGGCTTCCAGCAGTTGTGTAATAAAATTTGTATATGTATTTATCATCTATCAGGAGGTTATTTCCTATTGAGAAGTATGAAGATTTTAACTTTTTTTCATTCTACTCCTTGAAAATGGAGTGTTCCCTTTGCTATCTATTCAGTCCATATTACTGATACATACACTCTGTACTTCCTAAACAAAGTTGAAAATTTTATATTGGTTCTTAAAATCTTATATTGACATACCTTCTAGAAGTTATTAATTTTGGTACTTTAAACTATTATCTAGAATCAATATGTCTGCATTCTAATATCCTATGACTCCTTACTGATTCTATAGTTATATAATTAATAGCAAATAATATTTAATAGCGTTTTATTAAATACTAGAGGCACGATGCACAACACTCGTGCACTGGTGCAGGGGGTCCCTCAGCCCTCTCACAGTCCGGGACTCCTTGCCAGACATCCCCTGAGGGGTCCTTAGTACTGCCGCAGAGGCAGGAGAGGCTTCCGCCACTGTGCTCACCAGCCGTGAGCCCGGCTTCTGGCTGAGTGGTGCTCCCCCTGTGGGAGTGCACTGACCACCAGGGGGCAGCTCCTGCATTGAGTGTATACCCCCTGATGGTCAGTGCGCATCATAGCAACCGATTGTTCTGCCATTCGGTCGATTGGCATATTAACCTTTTATTATATAGGATTGTACTTAATCTGCTCAATAGTCCCATGTGTTAGGTAATTATCCCTATTTTATAGATGAAGTGCCTAAGTAGTTAACTTGTTCAAGGTCCAAAAATTAGAAGTGTTACAACAATCTAGCTTCAAATTTTATATACTAAACTACTCTGTTATATTGCCTCCATATTATAATATAGTACTAAAGGCCCAGTGCTCAAAATTCGTGCATGGGATGGGGGGCCCCCTCAGCCCAGCCTGAGCCCTCTCCAATCCAGGACCCCTCTTGGGGGATGTCCAGCTGCCAGTTTACGCCCTGCGGGATCGGGCCTAAACCGGCAATTGGACAATCTCTCATAATTCGGGATCGCTGGCTCCTAACTGCTTACTTGCCTTCCTGACTGGTCACCCTTAACCCTTATGCCTGCCTGCCTGATTGCCCCTAACCCCTCTGCCTGCAGGCCTGACCACCCCTAACTGCTCTCCCCTGTCGGCCTGATCTCCCCTAACTACTCCCCTGCTGGGCTAATTGCCTCTAACCACTTCTGCCTTCGCTCCCGCCACCATGGCTTTGTCTGGAAGGAGGACTGGACAACCAGAAGGTGTCCGGTCAACCTGGTCTAATTAGCATATTACCCTTTTATTAGTATAGATATCTTATTTACCTTATTTTTTAAAAGAAGTTTATCAGATATTTTGTTGCCAATTCAAGATCTCAAACATGGTTTCAAATCATCTCAAATTGTTTTTGTGCCAAAACTGACTTACCCTCACTCCTTCTTGCATAGAAACCTAAATAACCTCATCCCTTCTCATTTTACAGCTCTTGTTTTCTCTGCATCTTAGTTGATTTTGGTGATTAAAGAGAATTGGCCATCTGCAACAAAAGCAAAGACATTCCTGCCGATAGCAAAAAATGACAGCTGAAACAGCATTTAAAGTACATCTTGAATAAATGTTCAAAAGCATGGCCTTAGGACAATTTCCTGTTTTACTGGAAATTCTACTTTGCTGGTGTCTGATAAAATTGTATGAACAGTGGAAGCTTAATTCTCCGAGGTATGGTCTATGAAGCATTTGGCAACTTATCTGATGGAACCCACCCTACTACCAGTTCAGGGAGATCATGTGCTCCTCATGAAGCAAGCCCAGTCTGAATGGCTCTTGCAGCCTTGCAACTGGTGTTATTAGTTCCTCAATGAACTGGTTAGTGTTTTGTTGAGTTATTTCCTAGCAACTGCACACATGCTTGACACACCAAACATTTTCCATCTTGTATAATCAATCCACTGTTGAAAATGACCTGCTTGTGTGTGGAAATCTTATTAGAGCTATTTACTATTTTGAGCCAGTCAGGTGATTCAATAAATCTAGATAAAATTAAATCACTACTTACATGAGATTGGATGAAGTATCAGTTCAAGCTCACAATTAAATGTTCCACTTTTGTAAACTATTGCAAAATAAACAATCATTCATAAATGGAGTGACAAGTGGGTGACCCCAGTAAAACTTGCTCTAAAAAACTGTCATTGCACAAGTTAATAATACATTAACATTAATAACTCTTAAAATTCAAGTGCAATTCCTTAAGATTTTCTACCCCAGACCCAATGATATATGTCTATTCTAAGCCTATTCTGAGCCTATTCTGAGCTTCACTAAAGTGAGAATAAACAAGTAATTTTTTTCTGTTAAAGAAGGGAGTTTAGGCAACTACTTAAAGGAGTTTGGCCTGGGTGACTTGCAGCTCCCCTGGGGGCCACCATTTTGAAATGACAAAGGTCAACCCCTTTCTTTAAATTAGCCAATCATGCAAGAGTGTGAGCCAAAGCTCTTCCAACCAAGAGTGAGGGACAGACCACGTGCATAAGGAATAAAAGCCCGAGCAGAACACTCCCTCAGGGTATGTGCTGCCAGACTCTGTGTTGGTATGTACCCTTCTGCAGGAGTAAAGATATTTGCCTTGCTGTCTGGCTCCTGAGTATGCTTTGTGTATTACCAGGAGCCCTGATTTGGGGGGCTCACCTGATTTCTAACAATTTGGGGGCTCACCTAATTTCTAACACTAACTTTCAAAATTTATAATTACATACATAACCAGTATTAGAGTCTTTGAACTCTAGGTAGTTGCCAGAAGTTACGGGTGTGCTTGTAACTTGTATCAAGTGCTAATCGGTACTGACCAGCTAGATTAGAGAGAGCAATACTTGTAATCTTATGTAATCCTGTTCCTTCTGTTTAAACAATATCCTTTAAAGGAGTTAAACCATCCCAGAACCAAGCTGGACAACCAAATAGAACTTATTTTGGGTTCCTCATAGAATTGTTTCTCATTCAATGAGGCTATGGTGTGCTGTCATGTTACAGGGGGAAAACATGAAAATCTTGGTTGTACTTAGTATATAAATGCTGTAGAAAATGTTATTTCTCACATCACACAGTGTCCTCATTGTCAGAAAAATCAAGAAATAGTACTCTGAGGTCTCAGAATTGTTCTGCTTTTGAATCACTGGTTACTTTTTGCCTAATGAACAATGTGAAGAATGTAATTGTTCTTTTCTTCCAGACAGTGTAAAACCAAAGTTTCTGACCACCCTTAGAACATGCACCAGAGTTTTGAGCATTTTACATACTGACCATCTCATCTATTCTCGGGATGCTTTTCTTCTTTTACTTATTTGACCATGAATGGTATCTACCTTCAGGGTGTGTGTTTCTGAGACACCTGGAATAAGAGCATGTCAGGGTCTAAATATATGTTAAATTAAGCACCTCAGTTGTTCGTTCTATAAGGTGATTCTTGTGATAGTAGGACAAGGATGAAGATGAGAATGAAGACACAATTATTAATAATCATGAAACTCTGAGAAATTTGGTTACACAGAAAATTTTATTTGCTGGCTCTGTATCATTAAGGAAATGATTTAACTTCACTGAGTCTCCATTTCTTTTTTTCCTTTTTTTAATGAGAAAGATAATATTCCATACAGTTGTTATGAATATTTGATAAGATATTTCACTTACTTATTCAACCAGTACAATTGCTACTATACTATATGTGGTGTGTATATATGGTATATGTATATACATAACAAACTGTTCTGCATGCCAGAACAGAACAGAAAACAAGATAGGTAAGATTCCTTCTCTTTAGAAGTATATATTCTCCCAACAGGAGGCAGAAAATAAATACATAAACTAATAAGCAAACAAAATAATTTCAGATGGTAGTAAACGCTGTGATAGAGAAGTTGGCAATACAAATCTTCTTGAGAAGGTGACATCGAGCTCAGACCTTAGACCTAGCATTAATTTTATGTAGCAGAGGGAGAACATTTCAAAGTAGTTCAGGCAAAGGCATCAGCAAATCCAAAGGCTGTGAGATGGAAACATATTTGTTCCCATCAGAGAACGGAAGGAAGGTCTCCATGCTGAGCATGGTGAGTGAGGACAGAAGAGTTGAAAAAGAAAGAGAATATATATGGCACTTTCTCTGTGCTTGCATATCTTCTTAGAACTTAGATGGTAAATGTGAGGCAACATTTTTAAGCAAAGACTGAAAAACAGAGATTGCTTAAAGTTGTTTGCCATTTTGGGGTGAAAAAACAAAAACTCCATTTAGTTCTGCCATGACCCAAGACATAAAGCAAACACAAGAAAGGTGGGGGGTAAAGTGGGACAAGGTCAGCTCCCTAAAGAGACAGGCAGGGTCTGTTCCCTGAGCATGGGTGTAAAGCAGGCGCTGTGCAAAGGTGCCTACAGGTGTCATCAGTATACTTCCAGAGTCCACACAAAGTCTTGGTGAGGACGCAAAACTAGGACTGAGAGCTACGGGGAGTTTGTCCTCAGCCCCACTTCTTCAATAACCAATTCTCTAGCCAACTGAGCTCCATTTCCCCTTCTGGTAAAGGTAACAAAAGAGAACCATAATACAGCCTCTGCTTTTCAGATGCTTGATAACTACTAAGACAAGACTTGCACACAGGAAAAAAATGAAAAGTTACTACAATGCAATAGGAATGATGACTACTTTCTGCAAAAGCTGAATAATAGTTTGCAGTGTATGCCATGTTTGACTAACACTCTAACTTTGAGGTAGACAGGGAAAAGTCTGTACTAAATAATCCTTTAGAAAAGCAATAGCTATTTATTGCATTAATTAACATAATTGTAAGGGAGCTTTTGGGAGAACATGAAGACTTTTGATTATTTTAAACCATTTAAACTATAGCTAGCATCTTGAATAGCTTCAAATTCTCAAGTGGCTTTTCTTTGTTAAATGAGAAAAGTCTTGTAGTCAAACCTGTGTAGCTGAACTATTTATCAGAGGCATCCAGAATTAGGTCAGCGCCTTTTTTTCAGCATCAACAGGGTGGGCTTTACCACTGATGAATATGTTCTGTGTTAGAAAACTTCTGATCTCAACCCAGAGAAACAAAGCAACGATTAAAATGTCACTGCTCATATACAGTTCTGCTTCAGGCTACAGAAGCTTGTATCTCCCAGAGAGCCCTGAACTTCATTGTAGAGAGCCCTCCCAACCCTATTCCCTCCGCAATGTCTAAGGGGCCAAAGCAAGCATTTGTTGCTAGCGTTTAGTAGAGTCTGATGCCCTGCAACTGAGGGCTTTTCACCAGCCACCACAACTCACAATCTCATGAGAAAATATGGCAGAATTCCCCTCAAATTCCTAGGAATAGATACAGATGTGGAAGGAAGGAGGTTAATGATTTCCCACTGTAGAGAAAATTTAGCAAAGTGACAGAGACAGGACGAAGGACAAGAACCAACAGGCCTGTTTCCTGATGTGGTTTCTGGGTGTCTATGTGCGCTTTAATGCGATAAGAACCATCTGGAAGTCGTTGGACAGTTGACTTTGGGATTTTGGTCTTATTTCTCTGTTGTTACTGTTGTTGTTGTTGTTATCATTGTTGTTGTTGTTGTTGTTATGATTTATTTTATGTAGAAAAATAACAGCTAGAATGGTCCTTGAGATTTTGCTTTTAACATTCTCCTCTAAAAGCACAGAACTTTCACATGAGGCCATAAAGGTGATTTATCATAGGGCTCTGAAAACAGGCAAGCTTTTGTTGATTAGCATTCTGTAGGGAGTTAGGTAAATTTGCTTTGGTTATTTAAAGCTATTGATATTACCTTAAAAGAAGACCAAACCTATAGCCTTAAAACTTCATGTAATGCAGAGATTCTCCTCGAAAAAACAAATACATTCGTTTGGCTTTTTTAGAGGGTGGGGCAAAAGTAGGTTTACAGTTGTGAGTATGCAGAACACAGAGTTTACTCTTGGATTATTATTTATTAATTATTTTATTTTTAACACTAACAACTGTAAACCTACTTTTGCCCTACCCTGTACAAAATGTTGAGAAGCTAACACCTGCAGGTTTATGTTTATGAAAGGCTATAACTTTTTAAAAATTCAAAGTATTTACTTTAGTTATAATTTCTTGTGAAGATAAAAATTAAGTTTGGGTGTTTTGTTTTTTTTTAAAAAAAAACCAACACAATTTATTTTGTAAAGATGAGTCTTCCTAACAGGACTTTGAAATCATGAGACCCAGCATTAGCCACTTGGGATTTTCCATGCTGCTCAACCTGATTGGAACTCCAGGATTGAGTAATGTGGGTGAGTTTCCATGGTTTATGTGACAGATACTTCTTTTCAAAGCTTAGATGAAAAATGAAATGCAGGTAGACAAGACTTCAGAGTTCTTACGTTTCTCCCAGCCCAATCTGAGCCCTAGCCAAGAACTTCAACACTGGCTCTGAGTCCATATTTTCTCCAACTGCATATTTCCTGCATTTAAAAACAACTCAGAAGGAGGAAAAAAAAACTCACAGCAATTGCACATCAACTTACACCATTTGGTTTTAAGCAGCCTTCTCAAGTAAGCTCAAAATCTCCCCCGCAGACTAAACCAAAAGCTCACTGCACAAACTTGGGCAAGATTCAAAATATAAATTACAAGTGCTTGTCAGATTCATATAAGCACTTGACGGCTCCCCAGAAGCTCATGCACAGGAAACCTGTACAGTTTCAAGAGGCAGAAAAAGCCCTGCTCCTGTCAGTGTGTGGGTTCCATTTCCTTCTGCCCCTCGCATCAGTCCTAACCAAGGCCTACCTCCTCCCTCTTCACAAAGCAGTAGCTGAGTGTAACAAATGCAACTTAGGCAAAAACAAAGTCTTAACCTTGTTCAAGGGACATCTTGGAGCACCTCTTATTTCTACAGATTTATTGACCTCCACGAAACCATAAGCAAAAGAGTGGCCCAACCCACAACTCTCTCAGGGGAGCAATTGCTTCCTCAAGTGCTCTATCTAGGATTCAGCTGACTGAAATATCACCATTTGTCACCAGGCACAGAAATCTTCCACCTCCTGAACTATAACTGCAAAGTAATAGTGCTAGGCCAGAGCGCCTGCTTCTAGGAAACATCTCAGAGTCGGGATGGAGAAGTCTCAGGGCTATATGACACTCTAGTAAATCAGGAAGAAGGGTAGGAACTCAGCAACTCTACAAGTTATTAACTATGCAAATTCCCCATCAGAAAGATACTATGCAAAAAGAAAAAAGTGATGGGAAAGGGGGAGGAGATTGAAAGAGATCACAGAACTAAGATCCATAGAAGTTTCCACAGAGGTCCTTTATCATGTTTAATCGCTATCTGCTGAATGAAAACGGATTGAGTTCTCCCTGCATCAACCATATGAAGCAAGAGCAGCTAGAGGAGTGTCAAGAAGTCACCTGGTTGGAAATTCCTAGGAAAAATTACCTGACACTGTCATCTTTGGTTTGAACCATTTTTTAAAGAATTTTATTTTAATCTAATTTTCTCCCTGAAATACACAGGTATTATTTGTAAAATAAGAAAATATAAGGAAGTAGAAATCAGGAAAAAAAAAGAGAGAGAGATGTACAGAAGGATTAAGAGAAGAGAGAGAGAGAGATTCTTTAAAAAGAAAACACTAGTACAGTCTCCTAGGAAAAGAGTTCTCTAAACAATTACTGTTAACTCACACTTGGATGAAACTGAAGTTGACATTTTTAATTACACTAATTTTATTTCTCCAGGTTAAAAAAATCTAAGGACACTTAAGTCTTTCTCTTTGGCCTGAGCTTCAGCACAAATGACATAGTTGTAGCACTGGGCTTTTCTGTAACTTGTTAGAGAAGACAGCTAAGTGACTGTGCCACTAGTCCCTTTGCATATGTTAATCTAGTAAATCTTAGCAGTAATTTATTGATATAGTCAATATTATTCCTAATGTATGCAAAGAAACCAAAACTCAAGAAGCTGACTGAGTGAAGGTCACACAGCTGGAAGAGCAAGGATTTGAACTCAGACCACGTGGCCATGGAAATTGTGTACTCTCTTTACCCCATACTTCCCATGAATCTAAACACCTGCATCTCAAGAACCCACTTCCTGTATTTTATAAACTCAAGTTTCACGCAACCTAACAAAGACATTAAACTCTTGAAACCACAGCAGTTTTAATCTTAACATTAGTGTGTTGCTAAGCACAAAAATATTGTGTATGTGTGTTTGTTTGTTTTTTTTGCATTCAATATATTTCTTAGCCAGCTGCTAAATTGCTAACAACAATTTATTCATTTCAGCTCCACCACTATACTTCAGTTGCTCTTGTTAAGGTGACCAGTGGTTCTATATTGCCAAATCCAGTTGTCAAGACAGTCCTCACTTCACTTGACATAGTTGACACTATTTGACAGTTAATTATTTCCCCCCATTAGAAAGTCTTTATTCCCTTGATTTTCAGAGCATTAAACTTCCAATTTTCTTTCTGCCTCAGTTAATGATTCTCTGTAGTCTCATTTGTAAGCAATTTCTCCTTTTCTGCCTCTCTTCTATCTTCATCAACTCCCTCACTGATTTTATCCAATTTCCACTTCAAATACCATCTAGATATCCCAATAGCAGACTCTTCAATAAGCTCCAGATTTACATTTCGAATTGCCATGACCTTAGATGGATTTCTAATAGGCTGCTCAAACTTCACATATTCAAAACAAAACCCTTGCTTTCCACTCAAATCATGATCTACCATCAATACTTCTAATTTTAGTAAATGTAAGCTCCATTTATCCAGCTGCTCTGGCTGAAAATTTAGTAGTCATTCTTAGTCTCCACCGCTTAAACACTATATCAAATGCAATAATAATAATTTTGGGTCAACCTTAAAAATATTTTTTTTAGCCCTGACCAGTTTGGCTCAGTGGATAGAGTGTCAGCCTGCAGACTGACGGATCCCAGGTTCAATTCTGGTCAAGGGCATGTATCTTGGTTGCAGGCACATCCCCAGTAAGGGGGTGTGCAGGAGGCAGCTGATTGATGTTTCTCTCTCATCTATGTTTTGAACTCTCTCTCTCTCTCCCTTCCTCTCTGTAAAAAAAATCAATAAAGCATATTTTTTAAAAATATTTTTTTATAATCCTAAAACTCCAGAATCTAATGTATTTTCCCAGTTCCAGGTACCATCATCTCTCATGTATACAACTACAACAATCTCCACATCCCCCCTCAGCTTCCTCTCTTACATTTTTAGAGTCTATTTCTAACATACACAGAAGAAAATCCAGCTCCTTGCCTGCAAGTTCTCACATGATCTTGTTCTGCCTACCTCTATAATCTAATCCCCAATTCTCCCTCCCTCTATAATCTAATCCCCAATTCTCCCTCCCTCTATAATCTAATCCCCAATTCTCCCTCCCTCTATAATCTAATCCCCAATTCTCCCTCCCTCGTTCTTTGCACTAACATTCCCCACTCCGTTCTTGTTGTCCCTCACGTTCACAAACTCATTTCTACTCCAAGCCCTTTGCACTTATTATTCCCTTTGCTTAGAATGCTCTTCCACTACATCTATGCTTTATCCTAATTGCAATGACCCCTTCTCTAAAATGCTATTTCCTTAAAGAAATCTCTCCTATCCACCCAAACCAAAGATATCTTCCTCCATCTTTGCCCTGCAGTGCCTGCTGCATTTGATTTTACTGGATGCCTTCCTAACATATTCCATATTGTTTTGTTTATTAGCTATTTCCCATTAGGAAACCAATTCCATATGGGCAAAGACTTTGTTGCACTTGTTCTTGGTGGTATTTACAGTGTATAGAACAGAGCCTAATACATATTAGGTCCCCTAAGTTTTTGTCAAGTGAAAAAATAAATCAATGACTTAGAGTAAACAAAAGAAAATTGGAAGAGATAACACTGCAAAGGTAGGCTAAGATCAAATGACCGTGAGCCTTGCAGTTACAAGAAGTAGTTTAGATTCTACTCTAAATGCAATAAAAAAAAAACAACCTACGTAAGATTTTAAGGAGAGAAAAGACATCATCCAATTAATATTTTAAAAGATGACTGACTGCTTTGTAGAGAATGATATACATGAGTTTATGAATTTTCTTGAAAATCTGTGCACAAATAAGATTTTACACATTGAATAATATTCTTAAGGCATTATAGTGATCCTCAATTTTATCAAATAAAGAATCCATGATTGGTGCTCTCCCTCCAGGAAGCATGTCCATGCCATTCCCTTCCCTCTCTCCTTCTCCAACGGGCATATATCTCCTAAACTCCAAGGGACCCCACCAGACTTATAACCAAGGGAGCAACAGGCAGTGACAGCTTGTCCTGGGTTAACCCCCTGAGCCTGTCTCCACGGCCCCCTTTCTCTGACTTCCCAATGAGTCAAAGAAGCCCAGCCTAAGCTCTCCAGTTGTTTCTTCTAAGCCTCGCCTTGTTTTTGCTGAAGTCAATAAATTTTTGCTTGCTTTTCTACACTTTGTGTCTTGATTAGGACAAGAAGAAGAAAAAGAAGAAGAAGAAGAAGAAGAAGAAGAAGAAGAAGAAGAAGAAGAAGAATCATCCATGGTCAATGACTGCTATTTTATGGGTACAGATTTTCCTCGTAAGATGGGGAAAAAAAAGTAGAAACAATTACAGCTCTGAACTAAATAGAAAACAATCTTAATATAGAGGAAGAAGAGTTAGCCCTTATTTTTATCCCCTGCAAATTTATGGACCTACGTATTTTTTATTGTTTATATGAACAAGGAGAAAAACTTACCTCAGCTAGACTTATTAAAGTTACTTTTACCTCAAGCAGATGGAAAATAATATAAAAATATAGAAGCAAAAGGTAGCCTGAAAGCACCAACAAAGAAAACTGTAAGCCAAGAAAGTTACCTCCACAAGAAGAACTCATTTATGCTCATTATTGCCTCATCTGAACAATATAACTTCCCTCCGAATAACAATAAAGGCATGAAGCCAATTAAAAATTCAAAACAAATATTGAAGTACACAGAAGAAATATAAAACATGACATATTCTTGCTCTGCCTTATGGCAATGGGGAGACATATTTTGTGATATCCCACAATCTTAAAAGCGGTTTAAACAGAAATGGCAACATTACATGCCTGTTTATGTCGCTCCTTTCTTATCTCCACCAGCTATGCAATAAACAGAGCCATTACTCCAAAGGGAATTCTCAAGTTTGGGAAACTGAGGCAAAAGCATGCCTTAGTAGCATGGGAAACCCAGCCAATTAATAATAAAAAGAAGCCTCAAACTCCAGGCTCTTGCCTTCCCTTGCACAATTCACATTTCCTTTAAAAATGTTTATATGTAGAAGATGGATTCAATTAAGATAATGGAGGAAACCAACTCAAACCTCATGAGTCTTGCCACAGAAATGTGAAACAGATGAGACGTTCATTTACAGACAGTTGTACGCCGGGAAAAAGGAAGAGTAATACTCTCCCCCCACACACACATACAGGAAAAGGATGAGTGGGTTTGAGGAAGACTTCCGAATTAAGGACTGACAAACCCAAACCAAAGGTGACACATCCCTCTGTGGGGGGTGGCGGGGAGGAGTTGAGCAAATGTGAGTGGTTTGTGAGTATGTGACTATGACAATGCTTTTGCACAGAAACAAAGTGAAGCAGAGAATGGAGAACACAATTTTAGATAAAGAGGAAAATGCAAATAAGGGTTCTTAAAAAATATCTTCTCCTCTTCTTAACTGAACAACAATCTCAAAGTTAAATGTTATTATATTGACTGTAAGCTCCTTGAGGACAGGGAACTATGTCTTACCCCTTTCTTATCTCAAATATCAGGAAATCAATGAATGTTAAATAATAACAATTGAAAAGAAAAAACAGAGATGGAGGAAGAAGTGAAGAAAAACAGTGTTATTATCAGAGGCCTCATCCCTATCTTGCAATGAGAAGTTATCAAGTGAAAATAGATCCACTGAATATGGGGGCTTTCTGCATTTAAATACTTGACCTAAATTGCTAAGTCAAAACCACTCTCTTTATAGTGACAACCACTGTCTAAATCAAAACAAATATTTTGAATTATACATTCCAAGTGCAGTTTTGCAAATTGGCACAGGATCACAATTCCTTTCAGATCTCATCTGAGTTAGGATTGTGGTCTGAGCATGAAGACCTACATGAGGTAGGATGTGGGAAAAGGGGCCCCATTCTGCTAGCCCTGTGAAACTTCCCAGGGTCCCTACTGATCCCCTGATGCCTCCTTTTCCTGGCCTTCCCTCTCCACCAGAGCTATGCAAGGTGGACAGAGGGAGCTGCCTCCATCACCTGTGGAAGCATTTCGCTCATTCCAAAGGTGCTGTATATACTGCTAAGCAAATTACCGGGAGGAATTACTGATCTGTGTAAGAAAAAGTCCTCTTTCACTGGGCCTGCAAATGTACCTAGCGGAACTCCCTCAAGCTGCTTGTGTTGCTTAAACAGGATTTGGCTGTAACCTGCCAGATGGTAGAATTAGTCTGGCTTCTGCTTTTAAACACAGATAAGTGTACTCTTCCGTAGTAGTCTGGATGCTTTTGATAGAGATAATCAAAATAATTTGGTTAAGCTAGAATAAAAATTCTATTCAATGTAGCATTACTCATGCCAGGAGAGACAAGACTGACCAAAAGACTCTGAAAGTAGGAATCTGATTCAGCAGGTGAGCCTGACAGGTACTGCAAATCCAGGCAGACATTGCTCAAGGCACACGGCCAGATAACTTATGAGGAAGAAAGGATGAACTGTAGATCCACATAAGACATCTGAAATGAGTTATGTGAAAACAAGGGAATACAATAATCTGGGCTGACATACTCAAGCAGGGATTTCCAGCTAAAGCGACTGGATTAAATAACGCATTTACCTCTAGCACCCACTAAGCCCTAAAAC
This sequence comes from Myotis davidii, assembly GCF_000327345.1. Lineage (NCBI taxonomy): Eukaryota > Metazoa > Chordata > Mammalia > Chiroptera > Vespertilionidae > Myotis > Myotis davidii. The sequence continues at coordinate 720,387 of NW_006383015.1, read as the reverse complement.
TTAAAAAAAAAAAAAAGAATAAAAATAACACCAATTAATAAAAACACAAAAGAACTGTAGATGAGATGATATGTCAGTAACATTTTAGAAGATGGAAATTCCAAGGATTAGTTCCAACTGACTCAATGGAGTCCAAAAAGCAGGGTCCCATCTGCCTAAGTCAGTTCCCACCTCAGGCCCCAGTCAGCCAGGCTGGGATGTGGGAGGGGGCTGATAAAACAGGACTCATTGAGTCATTGTAAGAAACAGGTAGAATTCCAAATCCACTTCCAACTCTTCTAGCTGGGTGACTGTTCCCTCCAACACAGACATGAGGTAGGAGGTTTATTCTCTGGTGAAGTTGGACCTAAAAGGCTCTCCTGGGGTGAGGGTGAAGCACCTCATTGACAACAAGGACTGTATGATATTTTGCTTGTTGAATATTTTAATATTCTGCTGTGTGAGTGAACAAATGTCCCAGATCTGGAGCTGCAACCCGAGGAGGTGGGAGGAGAATAATTTATAAGGACTAGTCGATATAAATTATTATATGTGCAGAATGCTCTGTCCTCCCAGGAATTTTACAGTAGAATAATCACACCTCACATTTATTAGTCAGTAATTAAATAAAATGGGAAAATGGAACAATCAAAACTTTGCATGCAGTTTTTAAATCAACACTTCATAATAGAGAATTTGAACATATACAAAAGTAAAAAGAATAGTGTAATAAACCCATTATCCACATTTAACAATTATGAACTTCAGCAATTATTAACTTATGGCCTATTGTGTTTCACATTATTCCCTTCCCTCCTGGGCACTTCCTTTTATCCCTTATTGTTTTTAAGCAAGCCTCACTCATCATGTCATTTCTTCCACTAAGAGGTCAGGTTGTTTCTCCAAAAAAGTATAAGTGTTTTAAAACTTCACAGATTTAGAACTAGCATCTAGGTTTACACATTTATCATCAAAGAACTTGTTCATTGGTTGAGTTTTCTAAACTCATTTCTTTTAAATTAAAAAAAATAAGAAGGTAAATCCTAGAATCTGGATATTATGGTGTTAGAAAGCCATTTAGAGATATCATCTAAGTGCTCATAATTAACAGTGCAATATCATATGGTCAGTTGTTTAAGTGACCTCCCAGAGGTGAGGTGCTAGTTGGAGGTAAAGTCTAGACCAAGTGTGTCAAACTCGCAGCCTGCAGGCCGCATGCCTCATTTATTTGGCCCATGTTAGCCTTTGAGTTTGACATGCTTGGTCTAGACCAGTGGTTAGCAAACTCGTTAGTCAATAGAGCCAAATATCAATAGTACAACGATTGAAATTTCTTTTGAGAGCCAAATTTTTTAAACTTAAACTATATAGGTAGGTACATTGTTATTAACTTAATTAGGGTACTCCTAAGGCTTAGGAAGACCCACACTCAAGGGGCCAAAGAGCCGCATGTGGCTCGCGAGCCACAGTTTGCTGACCACAGGAGACTATCAGGAATCCCTGGCCTATCTGGAGTCCATGAGCTTCAATGTAGAGCTTTAGGGACTGTAGAGTTTAGTAAAATCTGCTAACTGCTGTGATGACTTGGTACTGTGTGAAATCACCTAAGTGAGGACTGTGATTCTTTGCATGGTTTGAGTTAGGATGGGCCCAAAGAGAAGTTTCTTCAAGATTTACAAGGTGGAAGGGGAGCAGCAGCCATGTTGACCCAGGGAAGGTCAGGTGAAGTCAGGCGCTGTTGCAACTCACATCATGCACAGTCACAGCCTGATCACCTTGTTGGCGGGGGCAATGGCCGGGCCTTGGTTCTTCCAGCAACTCCCAGATCTCCCTTTTCAGTTCTCCATGGCAAAGTGCAGCAGCTCTTCTGCAATCACCCTTATCATGAAGTAGGAAGCCAGAAGCAAAGACCAGTGTGAGTTCCAGTGGAAGACAGACACAAGTTCCAGTTTCTCCTCATGGTCTTCACTTCGTCTTTGACCTCCCACCTTCATGCCATTTTCCCCTTTCTAACCTCTTCCAGGTGACTTGGGCCCGGCACTAGCCACTGGGGCAACATACTTCTAAACCAGCTCCCATCCTGCATAAAGTCAAATCCTTATAATAAATTCCTTTTATTACTTAATGTGGTTCTGGTTGTATCCAGCTACACTAAAATCAAGTAATGTATGGTTTAGACACATTTGAAAATTGTTATTGGCTACCGTGTTTTATCAAAATAGTGTCTTTTGACATAGCACAATTCTCAAAATCATAAAAGAAAATGTCTCTGAAATATACATGTAATTTTAATTTGTACAGTACTTTAAACTTTTCATAGCCTGCTCACCTCCATTATTTAATTTTATAAATTTGTAAAAATATGTAGGTATTTTGCAGAGGAAGTTTTGGGGCTTCTTGTTAATAACTGTGAACAGCTTAATTAAATGGAAGTTAGAAAAACTAGAATTATAGGACTATTGAGCTGAGTTTCCTATTTTTCTACAGAGACATGGCAGACCATTACTGCAAAGTTAATTTAAGGGTTTTCTAGGTGGTGGTACATGTGAAATGTGAGGCCTGGTTCAGAGGATGTACCTAAAAACCTCATGGAAATGAAATACTTCTTGGAAGATGAATAGTGATGGAGGAAGTAGTGACAAAACTAGTCATTGCCTCATTTATTTATTCAATCATTTGTCCACAAATATTTATTGAACACATACTACTATTCTCTGAATATAAAGTAGTGAACAAGACAAAGGAAATTCATCCTGCATGGAAGAATTCTTGTTGGAATTCGTATTCTTATAGGAATATGAACATGAATGAATAAATAAATAAATAATAAATACACAAGCAAATGAAATGAGGTAAGCAGCATAAATAACATAAATACAAAGAGCAATAAGTGCTATGAAAACAATAAAATAGGGTCATGGCAGAAGAGAGAGAGAGAGAGAGAGAGTCTTAAGGGGTATCTATTTTAGTGGGTGGTCAGAGAAGTCTTCTCTAAGGAGCTGACATTTGTACTAAGACATGGATGATAATATTGAGCCTGTCACACAAATATCTTGGGGAAAAGCATATATCCAGGCAGAGGAAGCAGCAACTGCAAAGGCCTTGAGGTAGAAATGAGCATGGAAGGTCAATGAGCCCAAAGCATGGAGAAGGCAGAGTGTGAAGAGGCAGGTACGGCCAGACTGTGCAGAGCCGTATGGGCCCTAATGAGTACTATGGGAAACTATGAGAGATTTTAATCAGAAAAGAAATCTAATCTGATTTATGTGCTGAAGTATCTGCCTGGCTAGAGAAACAAGAGCTGAAGGAGTAAAACCAGGTACAAAATCGGCCACTTTCTTGGAGGCATTTTCCATGATGTGATGAATTTTTACAACAATTAGAAAGGACTAGATCCCAAAGGATAGTTAATTTCCCTCAAGGTTATTCAAACAAGGTAACAATCTGTGGCCATCCTTTAACAACTGGGGAGTGGCTACCGGGCCAGCCCGACTGCCATATAACATCACATAGCAATCAGGAACCAGTGCTGAGTTTATTGAACTGTGGCCAGTGTAAGTGGGCATTCCCCTATTTGGAAACTGAGGACACTGGTGAGAGCCTGTGAGGCCTGGAGTGGCATTGCAAGGTCACCAATCCACTGAGTGTAGGAGTCACTGCTGGAAGGAATTCTTAACCTCTGATCCCTGTATGATAGGAGGGTCCAACCTCTGAGGAGCTCCTCTGCCCTGAAGGAGGTTGAGAAAGCTGTTAAGAACTCACATGTGGAACTGGGCTCGTAGGCAAGGTGCTTTATCATTTGAAAAATGCCTTACTTGTAACTGCTTTATCCCGTAAGTAGCTTGCTTTGTTATCCTATTTGTTTCAAACATTTGATGCTCAAGGTTTACTGCTTAGGAAGGCCTCAGACAAAACCCTTATGGTTTTCCTTGCAAGGCCTGCTGGAGCCTCACAATGAGCTGTCAGAGAAAGGGGAGTGAGGGCGGATCTGTGGAGACTGTGAATCTAACCTAGCCATGGGATTAGGTCATTCTGGGAAGGAGCAGCCCAAAGCACAATGTCTGAGGGCAAGTAGAAATGCAGTTGTAATCCGTTCAGGCTGTTTGTCTGCTTAGATTTCGAAGCTGGCCGGTTAAGTAGGGCACTGTTTCAGATCCCCAAGTGGTGGGAATGAGGAGACAGGAAAGCTAGGTAGACAGGGACAGGGACCATGGGGGGACCATGGGGGAGCCATGGGGGGTTGGGAGGAGTAAAACCTGAACCAAACTGGTCCCAGTTATTTAGGCTCCCCAACTGTGGGGAATGAAGGCCGTGCCCAAGAGAGATGAACTTTAAAATATACAAATGTTGCCAAGACAGGCAGCTTTCAGATAACCAATCACAAGGTAGTAAGGCATAAAAAACAAGCTAAAAGATGTTGCTAAGGCAAAATTCAGGAACTAACAAGCACACATACCCAAAAGTGTGCACTTTCTCTCTCTCTCTCTCTCTCTCTCTCTCTGTCTCTCTCTCTCTCTCTCTCTCTCTCTCTCTCTCTCTCTCTTTCTTTCTTCTACCCAGCATACAATGGGTTTCTCTGGGGGAGCACATCCCTGTGCCCACGTGGCTTATGGCCATGTGGGCCTCCACACATGGACTATTGGACTTTAATTAGCTTGGATACTAAACTACTCCTGGCTGTAACATGGAAAGGAAACTCTGGACACTGACCTGCTCCTGGAACCCCAGTTGCACCTTTCCCAAGATTGGCTTCTCCCAATAAACTTCGGTTCCACTAACCATTTTTGTCCACAACTTCATTCTTTGACCATTCTTCGGCTTCTCGAGACAACTAACTTGGACTCAACATCCCACATTTTGGTTTCAGAATAATGGTTCTAGAGAGCTCTGAGTAAGGCAGGGGAGAAAACTACACAATCAGAACAGGATATTTTCAGGTATAAGGGCAGGTAGATGTTAAAAAGTTATCACAACCCACTCTGAGCAGTGTGGCTCTGTGTTTAAATAGTCAGCCTGCACACCAAAGGGTCATCAGTACTATTCCCAGTCAAGGGCACATACCTGGGTTGCAGGTTGGATCCCGGGCCCCAGTGGGAGCATTGGAGCATGTGGGAAGCAACCAACTCATGTGTCTCTCTAATAGCGCTGTTTCTTTTCCCTCCCCCTCCCTGACTCCCTTCCACTCTATCTAAAAGCAATGGACAAATATTCTTGGTGAGGATTAAACAACAACAAAAGTTTTCATCACCCTAGCTGACTGACTACCACAAGCCTAGCTGACTATACTGTGGTTACAACTTTATCCCAAAGGGACAATAGAGGGAAAATCTAGATGCCAGGTAGACCAAATCCTAGAGTTACTCCAGAAACCACCTGATGATGGGGTTGAGGCCAGGTTGGTCAGGGTTGACTAAGGCACCAAGCAAGACTGAGTTTACAGTTTAAAATCTGCAGTTTCTGAAGCTGAGTAAAATTAGAGGCGACAAGCCTCAGAGCCATAGGTAGGTAGTTAGTGCAGGCTGTTATGCAAAGTGTCTGTTTATTAAAAATAAATAATTATTGATTTGTTTTAGAGAGAGGAAGGGGGAGAGAGATCAATTTGTTGTTCCACTTACTTATGCATTCACTAGAGGCCCGGTGAACGAAATTGGTGCATGGAGGGGGCGGTGTCCCTCAGCCCATCCTGAACCCTCTCCAATCTGGGACCCCTCAAGGGATGTCTGACTGCCCATTTAGGCTCAATCCCAGTGGGACCCCTCTCACAATCCAGGACTGCTGGTTCCCAACCGCTCACCTGCCTGCCTGCCTGCCTGATAGCCCCTAACCACTTCCGCCTGCCAGTGTGATCACCCCCTAACCACTCCCCTGACAGCCTGACTGATGTCTAATTGCTCCCCTGCAGGCCTTATTGCCCCTAACTGCCCTCCCCTGCAGGCCTGGTCACCCCCAACTTCCCTCCCCTGAAGGCCTGGTAACCCCCAACTGCCCTCCCTTCCTGGCCCAGTCACTCTTAACTGCCCTCCTTGCCTGCCTGGTCGCCTCTAACTTCCCTCCCCTGCCAGCCTGGTCACCTCCAACTGCCCTCACCTGCTGGCCAGGTCCCCCCAAACTGCCCTCCCTTGCAGACCTGGTTACCCCAACTGCCCTCTCCTGGTGGCCTGGTCCCCCTCAACTGCCCTCCCCTGCAAGCCTAGTACCCTCCGAATGCCCTCCCCTGCAGTCCTGGTCCCCCCTACTGTCCTTTTCTGCTGACCATCTTTCTGCTGTCCACATGGGGGCAGCCATCTTTTGTGTTGGAGTGACGGTCAGTTTGCGTATTTCCTCTTTATTACATACGATTGGTTGATTCTTGTATGTGCCCAGACTGGGAATTGAACCTGTAGCCTTGGCATATCAGGATGTCATTATACCAGGATGATACCCAGCCAGGGCAAAAGTATCCTGTATTTGTTTGTTATTGCATGTTTTCCTTTAGTTTTTCTGTGCTAGCTCTTCATTACCTGCTCATCATAATCTATTTTACACAGAACATGCTGACAAGATGAAGAATTTTAGGTAATGAGATATCAAGCACTAAAAAGTTGATTTATGATTGTTGAGATGAGATAGTGGGCTCTATCCACTTCTAGGCAGAACAGTGATTAAATAACAATTTATATTTAAAGTAAAATCCTTTGCTTCAAAACTTAAAATTTCCAATTCTACTTCATGATCGAAGTCAGGGGTTAGCAAACTTCTGTAAAAGGCCACATGGGAAGCAGTTTGGGCTTTGTGGGCCATGCGGTCTCTGTCGCAGCCTGACTCAGCTATAGAAAAAATGTAAACAAATGAGCACGGCTATGTTCCATTAAAACTTTATTTACAAAATCAGGTTATGGCCCAGATTTGATCCATGGGCTGTTTATCTTGACCCCTGGTCTATATCAGCACACTCCAAACTTTTGGGTCACGTATCTTATATCTGCATACAAACACACACAATCACATGTGTGCATATACACTTACATATATTATATCTGGTATAAATAATATATGTAATATAGCATGTGTATATTTATTATGACGTGTACAAAAAATAGTAGTTTTTAAAAGCTGAGATGAAACTATAAATGGAAGTTCTCAATGGATGAGCCTGTGTACACAATGGGGGACATGCAACCCACTGTGGAAACCCCTTTTGTTAACACAATGAAAGCATCTGAGTGAATGTGTTTGTGCTCATGGATGCGCCCATTTGTATTATAACCCACTTCATGGCCCAAATGCTGAATAGTAAAATCAAAATTGCCCTGAAGTCAAGTACAAACCTAGATTTAATTCCATCTCCTCCACTTACTAGACCTGTGACCTTGGGGAAGTAAATCTCTCCAAGCTTGATTTTCTACTCTATAAAATGAACATAATCATATGCATCCGCATGTTTGACAAATGAATTTAAAACTTATTTTTAAATGCTCTAGGAAATGCTTAGAAAATAGGAAGAGCTCAAAAAATAAGCCTTTCCACCAAAATCAAAGACGAGTCTAACTAAAGTGTTATATCTGTAGCCATGAGCAACAGTAGGACTTTCTGGCCCTCTTCCTGCGAGTTTTCTCTCTTCTTCCTTCCCAGTCACTGCCCACCAGGCTACCTGACCTCATCCCTTATGTAGAAGTCATACAGCAGAGCTTTCACTATAAGGGCTCTGAGGTTCCACTCTTCATTTCTGCCTTTTGAGCCACCTCTCAGGGCCTCACAGACATAATTTCCTGCATCATAATTTGCTGCCTAGTAAATGAAGAGATTGAGTGATGTCTTTAATTTCTCTGTATCTTCAGAATCGTCTGGCTGGCCTAGAGTGGAACCCACTTTCACTTGAACACCACTCACCTGCCTAAAGAAACTGTAAAACTTGCATTATAATATCCAGGGTGTTTTCTTTATCCTTTGGAAACAATCAAGCCATTGGCTGTGAGTCAAAGGTACTTATCAGGAATTAGGATGGTAACGGGCAGAAAGACCTCTGCAGACCAAACAAAACAAAGTATGCTCTGTTCTCTGACTCTCCGCGTTCATCGCTAACCCATGATATAAATAATGAACTCTGATAGGACAGTGCTAAAGTTATATGATTTTTTCTCTTGCCTAGAGAGAATGACTAACTTGGGCCCAATATACACAGATCTCTAGTTTTCCTGAATCACCTTAAGGCAACTTTTACTACATCTTTCACACAGAGAACCCTCAAAATGATGATTATAGACAGAAACCATGAAAACCCTCCGGAATTCTATGGCAGGCACAGAGAGAAAACATGCTAAGGCTCTGTCACCCTCAGAAGTATTGACTACAAGTTCCTTCCAATAAAATCCAACAGAGAAACACACTGTCCTTTTCTCCACGTTTCTCCAGCCGGTGGTGAGATGAGCCAAACACAGTCCAGACTAACCTATCTCGGCAGGACTCCCCAGGTCATCTTTCCTAAAACAAAGCCCTCTGGCTCCGTATTGCACAGGACAGGCCATGTGGTGAGGCAGTGTTGCTGGTCATGTGATCTGAATCAGATTCCCAGGACCCCAGCGAGGGACAGAAGAGAATCCGTGTGAACCTGCTTTGAGCTGTTCAGAACGACGAGTGAACGTTTTATTATTGATATTTCCAGCTGCCTTTGTGTTCCTCGCACTTGGCTGGATGTGCTGGATCGGTACAGGAAGATCAAAGACCTTCCTTCCTTTCAAAGAGTCCCCATTTGGGAGGAAATAAAAACCTCTTGGTAGCCAAAGACTCCTATTGGTTTGCATTCCCGCTCCCTCTGCAGCCTCTCCGTCCCCCAGGGAGTTCACAGAGGCCACAGCCTGGGGGAGGCACTATTTAATGAAGTGGGGCTTCTGTGGAAATGGCTGGTAAACGGAGGCTTTTGATAATAGTTCTTCTCTGAGGTTAATTTTTAAAGGTTTACATCTGTATGTCTCCTTAATTGTATTTTTACATTTCACAACTACCAAAAAGAACAAAATATCTGTGAATCCATCACAAAAACAAATGAATACATTTTAACATTTTGCCACGTTGGCTTCAGAATTGTATTTTTAAAACTATGATATTATAGTTTCAGCTACAACCTCCATCTCCCATCTCCTTCTCCTTCCACCTCCTAGAAATTCAATATCCGGATTTGGGGATTTATCCTTTCTTGCAAGTATTTTCAAGTTTTGTGATGAATTATACAATTTATCATTTTGTTTCAATATCACCATTCATAAAATGCTATCATTTTGTCACTTGCTTTCTTCATTCAAAATTATGATTTCATTATATATTAGTTATATCTCAATAAACTTGAAAAAAAATGTTTTCAAAAATTTTCCATTATTCCATATAATTAAGCTCATTCAGTTAAACCACTATTCAGTCTTGCACTGTGTTCCATGCTCTTTTCCCATATTCCTACTGATGCTCTTCTATATTATTTCCTATTTTCACTGCTATAAAAATTACCTCAGTGAATGTTCTTATACTTAGAGCTTTTCATCCTTCATTCTTATACTAGTATATGCCTTGCTCTTCACATATTTATTTTATCATTCTTCTCCTTTGTGGAATAGTTATGAAAAACAAAATAAAAAAGAAATTTAAAGGAGAAATGTTCAGTTCACCCCTCATCCTAATGTTCATATATACATCTATAACAAAAACTTTCTCTGCTTCCCAAACACTTGTTCTGAATTAAGAAAAACTTAGTCAATTTGTTTTCATCAACTTTAGTATCACCTGTAATGGCAGCAAAGCAACTTAGTGTTCATCTATTAACTTTTTAAGGTTTTTTTTTTTGGTAAACGTTTGCTATTCCACTACCAATGGGAGAATATGTGCATTCACAGGAGAGAACCCATCCAATTCCAGAATATGGCTCATTTCGGGGTTTCAGTAATAAGAGATTTTTTCCAAGGGATCTTCAAACTGTGGTTTAAAATGCTTGATTCTAGCCCTAACTGGTTTGGCTCAGTGGATAGAGTGTTAGCCTGTGGACTCAAGTGTCCCAGGTTCGATTCTGGTCAAGGGCATGTACCTTGGTTGCGGGTACTTCCCCAGTGGGGAGCGTGCAGGAGGCAGCTGATCAATGTTTCTCTCTCATCGATGTTTCTAACTCTCTGTCCCTCTCCCTCTCTGTGAAAAGTCAATAAAATATATTATAAATAAATAAATAAATAAATAAAATGTTTGATTCTGGGATCTCTAACTATGGAAACATATGCCATTCTATGTTCCTCTCATGGCAGATCCTGAATTGTTCTCCTTCAAATGTAGACCATAGCTCCAGCAAACTGGTATGTTGGGGGTTTTTTTCCCACCAGTGTGTTAGTTCTCGCTCCTCCATAATATTGCTCCTCCTCTCCAAATTCTACTCAGGATTCAGGTCAAGTTCTCATGGTCCAGAGCATGAGTCCTCTCTGCTCTTCCAGCACTCCCCTTCTAAGTTGACACCTCCTCCTTGCCCCAAGAATCTAGCAGGTTTCTTGTGCTTCCTCGTCGTCATGGCACCGGAATAAAGGATGCTAAGCTGAAGACTTGTTGCCTATTCCTCCCAGAACCAACGCATTCAGCCGTATTTGCAACCCATACCTCCCAAAACCTCGTCAGACACTTGGCATGTCCATTATCAGCTCATTTCTCATTCCCCACAATTTCTTGACCTCATCTCACCTTATGTTGGACATTTCTCCCATCCAAACACATTTAATTCCCTGTCCCTCTGTCATTCTGGCTTCTTCCTACCTATAAGACCTTGTCTACCAGCTTGTCTATCAATTACTTTGTCTATGTATTCAAGGTCAACAGCAGCATCAGCAGTTATTCTGATTTTGTTTATAGAAAATGTTTTATGTTCCTACTAGGCACCATGCCATGTCTAGGGTAAGAGCACAGTCCTTGTCTTAAAGGGGGTACAGTCTATTTAGAAAGACTGGCAAGTCAACAGGGACCTACAATGCCAGATGAGTGGCTATACCCTATATGGCTCAGACTTCCTGGAATTGCTTTCAGGTGACTCCTGAAGCAGGGCATGAGGACAAAGAGTGGGCTGTGGGAACATCATGAGAAAGCAGGTCAACTCCAAAACCTCTCTAAATGACACATTGATAAATAGAAAAAAATATGAAATTCACATAGATAGCTCTGCTCAATGTACTTTAGGCCCTTTAAAAGTGTGGAAACACAATCTGGTTAACTCAACCACTCCCAAAATAGAAGCATCTGAAACAAATATACACAAAGGGTCATGTTATCACCTGTGTCAATGCAGGCCCAACGAAAACCAAGGGCAGCGGATTCATTCCATATGGAACTACAACATGTGGGCGCTCTTGCCCGTTTCCTATCGATTGAGTCACAGGATGATAAAGTGAGATTTAAGGTGAGATTGTAGTGGGTCCAGAGAAAAGGTGAGAAGAAGGATTCAAAATAGCATAGTTCCTTCTATACTCATAATTAGATTTAAGCTTCAAAAGACCTAATAGTCTAACAATATTTCATTAGGCATCCTGACACATCTCCAGGCTGGACTCCTCGCCCACACTAGTGAAGAGCATGGTATCAGTTCACAAAAGTGACACCACAGGAGCCCCTGGTTAGCACAGGTAGCAAGGAGGTGGTGGTCAGTGAGGAAATTAAGAGAGTGACTTTACAGTGAATCAAATGTTTATGACTGCCATTCCCCCCAGGCCCATGGTATTTGGCCTTCCATGGACCACCTGTGGGAGAACTAGGACAGAGAGGACAAAAAAGAAAAGTAGGGGGAAAAGAAAATGGGGTGAAAGAAATGCAAGAGGAGAAAAAGAAGGGATAAAAGAAGAATTCCACAGGTTCTGCTGGAGCAGACAGAAAAATCAATCATAGCTCTTTTGGTTTTGACAAGAATGATTCACAATTACCAAGCAAGAACACTTTTTGCCTTTCCTAGTACATAATAAATAATTCATTTACCAGAATTCCTACTCACCAGAAAACAGCAATTTTAAGTTAAGCCTAAAGCCTACCTAGAGCCGATGCTGCCCTCGTGTGGAGGATTATGATATTGTTAATTGGCCTGTGATAATTTTAAGTAAACATTTGAAGATTATGCATTTGTGGATTCAGCTCATCTGCACCTATAATTAAGTTCATACTAATTTATTCAGAATAATTACTTTTTATAAATATACTAGAGTGATTTTTTTCTATAAAGATAATTATTTTTAGATCACTCATTAAAATAGAATTTGACCCTTAAGACCTTGTTTTTAAATCATGGATCATGAAACTCATTTTGTGAAATTCATTTTGTGAGTTATGATCAGCTTTCTTTTAAAATTATAAAATAGGAGAACCAAGATGGCGGCATAGGTTAACGCCGGAGTTTGCCGCCTCGAACAACCATTTCAAAAGTGAAACTAAAAGACGGAAGGGACATCATCCAGAACCACAGGAACGGTGGCTGAGTGGAAGTCCTACAACTAGGAGGAAAGAGTAACGCATTCGCTGAGATGCCTCCCCCCAAGATTATTGCCTTTTTGTGCTCACACTATGTATACTTCACTCTTGAGTGCATCCGGAACACCTGTGTAAAATGGAGTATCCACTCCCCAGTTGCCTTCTGAGCTCATCAAAAGGAAATGTATCCAGGTGAGCCAAATCCAATTAAGGCAGCCCTTAAAAGCCTCCGGGCCTCTCTTGAAAGAACTATGAGGCTTAAGGAGAAAGCCGCTGACAAAGTAGGACATTTAGGAACTGAGATAGACCCCAAACTGACAGTCTGTAGAATGGGGGCCCCAGTCCTACAATTGTAAGGAAGTGAATTCAGCCAGCAACATGGATGAGCGCAGAAGACACAAAGTTTGAAAAAGGAAGGCTGACCATCGGATGTCTTGATTTCCACCTTGAGAAACCCTGAGCAGAGAACCTGGGCTTCTGACCTAACAAATGGAGATTTAGATTTAGAAAATTTAGAAACTTGACCCGACTGAAAAGAAGTAAGAAATGGTGGAACTTGAAAATGACTTCAGGTTTTCTCCCTGCGCAGAACATAGTCAAACACTGCTGCAGTTAAATATTTTATCCTTTGTTCTCCCTGCGTGATCCACAATAATAAGCTGCTTCGTGTTGATA
>NW_006383015.1:701382-706751 GCF_000327345.1 Myotis davidii | reverse complement strand
TGCTTTATAGCCAGGTGCAAACATTTTACACTTTAACCAAATGTTTGTGAAGCATTTTCACGTGCCTCATATCATTTGATCCTCATAGAAGTCCTAGAGTAGGTAGATAGGAGACTTAGTAGAACCCTATTTTTTTTTTTCATTAGCCAGAAAAAATATAGTCAAACACTGCTACAGTTAAATATTTTACCCTTTGTTCTCCCTGCATGAGCTACAATAATAATCTGCTTTGTGTTGATATTTACTGCTGTGTTGCTGACAATATCCTGAAAGAGAAGTTGGGGTGCTTTACTGGCTGGAAAAATGTTTAGCTAAATCAGAAAGCAGGTCCAATTAAGCAAGTTTACTCTACATATATAAAAGGCTAAGTTGACTTGTGCATGCTCAATACATATAAAGCTCTTGCTGGAGCCACACGTGTGTGTTTCAATCTGTCATTGTTGATCATGAATTTGGTTGACATTTGTATTATAGAGAAAGGGAGAATAACGATATTAAAATATTTCTTCTAATTAATTTCCTTTCAATGTGCATGAATCCGTGCATCAGGCCTCTAGTTTTAACTATAAAGGTTGGTCAATTTTGTTTATCTTTTTGAAGAACCAGCTTTTAGTTTCATTGACCCCTTGTATTATTGTCTGCTATTTCATTTATTTCTGCTCTAATCTTGATTATTTCCTTCCTTCTGTTAAATTTAGGCTTAATTTATTCTCTTCCTAGTAGTTATTCAGAAACTACAGGTAGTTTCTACATATTTGTAGATATTCTCACTTTTTTTTGCTTGATTTCTAGTTTCATATTATTATGATCAATAACATAGTTGGCATGATTTAAATCTTCTTAATTTGCTAAGACTTGTTTTATTTCCTATCATATTAACTATGCTGGAAAATGTTACATATACACTTCAAAAGATTGTGTCCTTTAATACTATTGTGTGTAATGTTTTATATATGCCTATTACGTCCATTTGTTCTAAAGTATGGTTCAGTTCCATTTTCTTGTTGCTTTTCTGACTATCCATTGCTGATAATGGGGGTATTGAAGCCCCCTGCTATGATTGTAATGTTGTCCCTCAGGTCTGTAGTATTTGCTCAATATATTTAGGTACTCTGGTGTTGGGTACGTATGTACTTATAATTGTTATATTTTCTTGATGTATTGACCTCCCTATCAATAAATGACATTGTTTACTGTTTTGACTTGAAGTCTATTTTATCTGATGTAAATATGACTATGCCCACTTTCTTTGGGTTTCTGCTTGCTTGAGATATCCTATTCCATGCCTTCACTTTTAGCCTATGTGCATCTTTAGTGCTGAAATGATTCTTCTGTCAGCAGCATATAGTTGGGTCTTACTTTTTTATTCATCCAGCCACTCTGTGTCTTTTGATTGATAAGTTCCATCCACTTACATTTAGGATGGCTATTGACATGTAAGGACTTGCTACTGCCATTTTATCTCTTGGCTTCTAGTTATTTTGTATCTTCTTTGGTTCTTCCACCTCCTCCTCCCCGCCCCCCTCCTCACCACCCCTTCTGTTTCTGTCTACTTTTGTATATTGGTGGTTTTCCCTATTGATATCTTCAGTATTTCCCCCCACCTTTTTTTAAAGCTCACCCCAGGATATGTGGATGCTTATTGATTTTCTAGAGAGAGAGAGAAACATCGAAGTGAGAAACACCAATTGGTTGCCACCCATAGGCACCCTGACTGGGGACCTAATTTGTAACCTACATATATGCCCTGACCTGGAATCAAGCTTGTGACCTTTCAGTGTATGGGATGATGCTCCAACCAACTGAACCACGCCGGCCAGAGAAGTTCCTCTTTTTTATGTAGTGTGTCTATACTCTAGATTTTTGTTTTGTGATTACCATGTAGCTTACTTCAAATATCTCGTAGATAAAAGTTTTTTGTTGTTTTTGCTGTTGATAGCAACATGTCTTCTTTCTCCTGTATGGTTCCACTCTTTCACTGCAGCTCTTTTATATTTTTGATGTTCCAAATGATATCTTTAATGTGAGTTTTAACAAATTGTTATAGTTACTTTCTTTACTTCTCCTTCACATCTGAAGGGTAACTGCCAGATAGTATATTTTTGGATGGCTATTTTAATATCTTAATACTTTAAATATGATATTCCACTCTCTCCTACCTATAGTTTTCTGTTGAGAAATCTGCTGATAGCCTAATGGGAGTTCCTTTGTAGGTTATTTTCTTTTTTTCCCTGGCTGCCTTTAAGATTCTCTCCACCCCCCCCCCTTTTTTTTTAATCATTGACTTTTGACAGTTGCATTATAATGTGTCTTGAAGAAAATCTTTTTTTCACTGAAATAGTTTTATTAGATTTGTAGATTTCTATGTAAAGTTTCATTCCAATGTTTCAGAAGGTCTCAGCTTTATTTAAGAAAACTCTCTGCCCCCTTCTCCTTTTGGTATTTTCGTTATTCTTATGTTGGCTTTCCTAATGGAGTCTGACAACTCTTGTGGTTTCTTTACTTTTTAAAAAAATCTTAATCCTCTCTCCTCTTCCACCTGAATCACTTCTATATTCCTATCTTCCAGCTCACTTATTCTCTCTTCTTCCTGATTTGCTCCATTTCCAACACTTTCTAATGCATTCTTCATCTCATTCATTAAATTCTTCAACTCCAGAGTTTCTGTTTGGTGCTTCCTTATCATCTCAATCTTTTTAGTAACGTACTTATTCTGTTCATTCACTTTATTCCTGAGTTCATTGACTTGCCTTTCTGAGTTTCTTGTAGCTCACTGAATTGCTTTCTGTGGCGATTTTGAATTCTGTCAGTTGGATTGTAACATTTCATGTCCTTGAGTTCTGTTGCTGAAGATCTGTGCTTTTCTCTCTGAGGTATTCGAGTGCCCTGGTTTTTCATGACGTTTGATGAAATGTGCTCTGCCATCACATTTGAAGCAGCGAACACCATTCTTATTTAGGGATGGTTTTGTATGATTCTAACATTTCATCAGGTTGGCAATGAGAAATTTTATTTTGCTTTCCAGAAGGTGGCACTAGAGAACAAGTTTTGGCTTGACAGGCTGAGAAAGTTGGGAGTGTGTGTGTTGGCATTAAAAAAAAAAAAAAAAGCTGGCAGCAGAGGGAGGTGTGGGCTTAGCACCTGAAGTTTAGGGTGTGCCCACAGCCCAGCAGAGGAATTCTCAGTGGAAGGAGTTCCAGAGGTTAGCTGATAGACCTCTCACTGAAATCCCAGGGCAGATGGCAGGAAGCATAGTCCTCGGTTCTCTTTGTCTGCCTTCTTCCCTTTCCTTTCCCTCCCCCTAGTCAGGAAGGTCCTTCCTCAGGAAGAGGAATGGATTCCCCCCACCCCAGCTGCAGCCAGCACAGCCTGGTGTATTTCCACTCACCACTTTCACTTTCCACCTCCTCTGTTAGAGCTTACTACTGCTATAGGCTGACCACAACTCCCTCGGCTCTGTAACTTCCTCCAAGTTCCAATCCACTCACATTTTGGCTGCACAAATGGATGGATCTCTTAGGTATTCTGGTGTGCTGTGCAGAGGCACGTTTAAAAATTATTATGGATGTCTGATTATTTAAAAATTCAAGGAGAGAGAAAAAAGAAAGGGAGATTTTTTTTTAAAGGCATATCTCATGACACCATGAGGCTGGCATCACCTACAGTCTTTGTTTTAAAGTCTATTGTGTCTGATATGAGTATAGCCACCACAGCTTCTTTTTGGTTTCCATTTGCCCAGAATATCTTTTTCTAACCCTTTACTTTGAATATGTGTGTGTCATCTGAAGTTAGTTTCTCTCATAGGCAGCATATCGATGGGTATTGTTGTTTTTAACCAACTTACTCTGTCTTTTGATTGGAGCATCTAGTTAATTTACATATAAAGTAATTCTTGGTAGCTGTATACGTATTGTCATTTTATTCATTGTTTTCTGGCTCTTTTGTACTTTATCTTTTTTTCTTCTTTTGCTCTCTTTGTGATTTGATGATTCTGTGTGTGTGTGTGTGTGTGTGTGTGTGTGTGTGTGTGTGTGGTATGTTTAGATTGCTTTGTCTTCATCTTTTGTGTAGTTACTATAGGTTTTTGCTTTGTGGTTACCATGATGCTTATATATAATAACATATTTATAATAGTCTATTGTAAGTTGATAACAACTTAGGTTTGAATAATTACTAAAGCTCTACAATTTTAATCCCCCCCAACATTTTATGGTTTTAGCTGCCATTTCACATGTTTTTATATATTACCAAAATTATATTTGATATGAACTGTTTTTTTCTTTATTGTATACACTAATCTTTAGCTTTCTTTCATATAAATATACTAGTGGCCCAGTGCATGAATTCGTACACATTTGAAAGGAAATTAATTAGAAGAAATATTTTAAAATCGCTATTCGTCCTTTCTCTATAATAGAAGTGTCAACCAAATTCACAATCGACAATGACAGAAACACATGCATGCGTTTGGCACCAGTGAGAGCTTTATATGTATCACACATGCATGAGTCAACTTAGCCTTTTATATACGTAGAATAGACTTGCTTAATTAGAACTGCTTTCTGATTTA
Organism: Myotis davidii; assembly: GCF_000327345.1. Taxonomy (NCBI): domain Eukaryota; kingdom Metazoa; phylum Chordata; class Mammalia; order Chiroptera; family Vespertilionidae; genus Myotis; species Myotis davidii. The sequence goes on along the minus strand of NW_006383015.1, from coordinate 702,181 downwards.
GCTAAACTTTTTCCAGCCCAGTGAAGCACCCCAACTTCTCTTTCAGGTAATTGTCAGCAACACAGCAGTAAATATCAACAAGAAGCAGGTTATTATTGTAGATCAAGCAGGGAGAACAAAGGGTAAAATATTTAACTGCCACAGTGTTTGACTATGTTCTGCGCTGGGAGAAAACCTGAAGTCATTATCAAGTTCCACCATTTCTTACTTCTTTTCAGTCGGGTCAAATTTCTAAGCTTCTAAATCTCCATTTTCTGGCTAATGAAAAGAAAATAGGATTCGCCTATCTACCTACTCCAGGACTTCTGTGAGGATCAAATGAGATGAGGCATGGAAAAATGCTTCACAAACATTTGGTTAATACTTCTGTGAGGATCAAATGAGATGAGGCATGGAAAACACTTTACAGACATTTGGTTAAAGTGTAAAATGTTTGCACCTCGCTATAAAGCAAGTAGGGTTCCTGGGCTGAAGAAACTCCAAGGAGGCTAGTTGCTAGGGAGAGGAAGCAGGCCATTGCTACATGACATCATTACCCGGCCCCCACAGGGGCCGTTTCTGGGCTGGGCTATGGGCTGCATTTTGCGCCATGGGGTCTCGGCAGCGTCGGCTGTGATTTGGTGGGCTGTTGCTCTGGGGTGGTGGTGGGGACTGTATCCCACTTGGGAGAAGCCAAGTGTTGCTTTCTGGGCTCCAGGTTTGCAGTGCCGTTTCTCTGTGCATGTCACGGCAGCTCCTGCATTGAGCATCTGCCCCCTGGTGGTCAGTGAGCATCATAGCAACCAGTCGGAAGGTGGGA
>NW_006383015.1:694562-700933 GCF_000327345.1 Myotis davidii | reverse complement strand
TCTCTGTGTTGATCTCAGGCTCCTGGCCTCCACTGTATGTTGTACTCTCCCTTGAGCTATGGCCAGGATGGGGGTGCTGCTTGCAAGCCAGGCTTTCCCGCTCGCAGCTTTCCATGGCGACCAGGGAGTAGGCCCAGCTGGGGGCTGTCCGCAGGCTGGGCTTTCCTGCTCCCGGATCAGGCGCAGCTGGGGGCTGCCCACAAGCCGCACTTTTCTACTTACTGATGGCCGGATCACCACAGCGACCCAGGGCCCAGTGGCACTTTCCTGCTCTCCAATAGTCATAGATGTCCTGGTGGGGGCAGGGCTTAGCAGTGCAGGGCTCAGGTGGCACATAGGGGTCCCAGCTGGGGGCGGGGCTTATGCTCCGCTGCCTAGGGCTGCACATGGGGCCCGGATGGCAGCTCACGCTGTCCCGCCCTGCCTGTAGTATAGGATAGAGGCCTGGTGCACGGGTGGGGCCAGCTGGTCTGTCACTGCAGCTGAGAGCCGGCTCCAGCTCTGAGGGCTGAAAGCAGGTTTCTGGGTCTGTTTGGCTTCTATAATTGAAACTCTGTTGCCATCATAGCAGCTCTAAGCTCTGAGGCTGAAGCTGGCTGAAAGCAGGTTTCTAGGTTTGTTTAGCTTCTATAATTGAAACTCTGTTGCCATTACAGCAGCTCTAAGCTCGGAGGCTGAAGCTGGCTGAAAGCAGGTTTCTGGAGCCTGTTTAGCTTCTATAATTGCAATATAGTTGCTTAGAGTGCAGCTCAGAGCCGGGTTGCGGCAGGTGGGGAACCTTGGCTTCCTTCATCGCTGGAGCAAGCAAGCCTCCTGTTCGCTTCAGCTGCGTGGCTTCCAGTTGCCATCTTGGTTAGCAGTTAATTTGCATATCACCCTGATTAGCCAATGGGAACGGTGTCGGGGTTATGGTCAATTTGCATGTTTCTCTTTTATTAGATAGGATGGCTTGTCCTGCTCAAGTTGAAGGGCAAAATTTCTCATACAAGATTAAAAAAATTGAACTATAAACTGTTGAACATCAAAATGATAAAGGTGCGACTTTAAAACGTGTATCATAAATCTAAAAGAAATCTGATACAGCTACTTAATGTCAGAAAAATCTATCTCTGGTTTTTAGGATATCAATGTAATCAATTTCTGAATATTAATCCTGATACTTTACTGTTCATTTTTTAGTTCTAGTTTTTTAGAGGATTCTTTAGAGTTCTCTCTATATGATGTCATGTGATCTGCAAATATTGACAGTTTTACTTCTTTCTTTCCAATTTGAATGCCTTTTATTTATTTTTGTCTAATTACTGTGGTTAGGAATTCCAATGCTATTTTTTGTTTCTTCCTCATTCAGCCTTGGAAGATTATATGTTTCTAGGAATTTATCATTTTGGGGGGTTGTCCAATTTGTTGGCATATAATTGTCCATAGTATATTCTTATAATCCTTTGTATTTCTGTGGTTTCTGCTGCATTCCTTTTTAAAATTTATTGTTGAATGTATTTCAGATGTCCCCTTCTTTTCTCCAGTGAACCCCTCCACCCCATATTCACCCCCATCCCCAGGCCCTGTTGTCTGTGTCCATGGGTTATGCATATAAGCTCTTTGGTTAATCTCTTCCTGCCATCCCTCACTGCCCCCCTCCCCTCTCAGATTCATCAGTCTGTTCCATGTCTCTGGATCTGTTTTGCTGATCAGTCTATTCATTGGATTCCACATATAAGTGAGATCATGTGATATTTATCTTTCTCTGACTGGCTTATTTCACTTGACATCTGCTATCATTTCTCTTTCATTTCTGATTTTATTTGGGCCCTCTTTTTTTCTTGACAAATCTGGATAAAGTTTTATCAATTTTGGTTATCTTACCAAAGAACCAGCTCTTGGTTCCATTGATTTCTTCTATTGTTGTTGGGTTGGGGTGTTTTTTTTTTTACTCTAGTTCATTTATTTGTTCTGATCTTTGTTATTTCCATCCTTCTACTCACTTTGGACTGTCTTTGTTCTTTTTATAGTTCCCTTAAGTATTAGATTATTTACTTGATATTTTTCTTGTTTCTAGAGGTAGACCTGTATTGCTCCAAATTTCACCTAGAGGGCTGATTTAGTAGATCTGGGGAGGGCTTGCAAACCTGCATTTCTAGTAAATTCCCAGGAGAGGCTGATGCTGATGTGGGGATCACACTTTGAGAACCACTACCCTAAGGCATCCGTTGTATGCAACATTTTAAATTCTCTCCTATGCACCTAGAATAATTGTTAAGTATGAACCTAGGGAGAGTTGTGACAATAGGTAAGGACTCAGTCTGTCTCTTTGGCTCCAAGTCTTTGTCCAGGTGATAACTCCTTAATGAGAGCTGCCCCGAGGACTCCACTTATTAGTGTGATCTCTCCCCATCTCCAGATTCTCAACTCCTCTTACTTTGATCTTCTTTTCTCTTTCTCGCCCATAGCACTTAGGCCCTAACATACTGTGATTCACTTACTTGTTTATGGTTTACTGTCTCTCCCCGCAATGAGACTATAAAGTCTAAAATGCAGGGATTTTTGTTTTTGATTCCAAGGGCAGAACAGACTTTTTTTTTAAAATATAAATGAAACATGCAAATTGAAAATGAATTGGATCCTTTCAGGTCCTCAGCAGAGTATAAACTCATTTAAAAAAATGTGCTAACTTAACTACACGTGTTCATAGGAAGAGAGCATTGTGGGGAAAACAGAGTTTTGAGACTGGGAACACCTGGGTTCAGAAGCCAGCTTCACCACTTCCTGGCTGATATGCACACAAGGTTAATGTCACATTTCTAGGGCTCAGTGCCTATACTTTTAAACTTGTGACAACACTGAGGATTATTAGAATTAGACAAATGTGTACAAAATATCTAGCACAGTCTTGTCACTAAAGAAGTGCTTACTGCATCCCACTTCCCCCTTGGTACCGCTCCTCCTCTAGCTCACACTTCACTTAGAGTACAAACTTAAAAAAGCCAGTCTTTTAAGTTTGGATAGAATTCTATCTAAAGGCACATTTTTTAAAAAAAGAATTTGCAAGGACTTTAAGCAGAACTCTATTTTTAAACATTAAAACCTTTGCATCACCTTTCCATAACTGTACCTTCAGGTGAAAAGTCTTCCAACAACTATCAAATATAATGTGGAATAACGATAATATTTTGCTGATACTGAGAAAGTATTTCAAGTTCAATCCCCACAAAGTATTAAAATCTCCCCTGGTCATGTTCATCCATAAATGTGTTTCTGGGCAACAGGCTACTTGAGTTTTCTAGTAGCCCTTCTAAATAGGACTAAAACTAAACCTTACAAGTATTTTAGAGAAGGAAATAATTTTTACAAATGTGGATATTCTATCTACCTGCTTTAGCTATAAATGCCCTGCATGAGAACGTAGCAACAATGTCCACATTCACGACTGTGATGAGATATATATATGGTATGCATACATTTATGCTGCACATTCATACATGACCTGATATTGCTGAAATAGTCTTTATTTCTGAACATTCCAAAACAGCAGTGTACACAGTAACAAATATTAAGTCATATACCATAAGAAAAGCATTCATTAGTGCAAATGGGTTTTGTAAAAGGTCTATCAAAAAGATTTATTTGCTTTAAAATGCATTCATTTCCAGAAGCATTGTTAATAAAACATTACAGTTTCATCCTCTGTAATAAAGTATTGAAAATCAGTGGTGGTATAGTAGCAAACATTGCCGGTATTAAGTGCAATGAGCTTGTGATGCCTTTATAAATATGAAACCCATGTGTGACAATAAATTAACAATGAAAAAGACGAGACCATTTAACTTGCTGTCTGGCTACCTCCTTGCAATGCTTCAGATTACACAGTGCTCATTCAACACAAAATTATGTCTCTGAAACTGTTTGGTGGATTTTTGCTGATATATCCTCAGAGTTAAAAAAATAGTCCCTTACCACAAAAATATTTTTATGGCACAAAATTTAAGTTGTTCCATAGTGGTTCACGTAGATGTAAAAAGAAATAGGCACAAAAAAATAAAATTCCTGTAAACTATAAAAAAGTAAATTTCAAAGCATACATTGATCGAACATATTTGTAAATATGTAATGTATTAAAACACAGAACATGTACTGGGAAGATGTTTAGAACACATAAGTAAATTGAACAAGTTACTTTAAAAACTCATATGGCAAAGAAAGCATTAATGATACATCTCAATTCTCTCAAAAAGTGTTCAGGTACGTAGCAGTTCTACAAAAACTTTCTAGATCTAAGTGTCGCAATACTGCAATCATGGATTTGAGAATGCTGCAGTATCTCAGGCAAATATTTAAGTGCAATAATTAGTCTCTGGTGATTGGTTCATTGAAAAACAATGCAGTAAGTATGTTAAAATGCAAAAGGGAAAGAATATCCTGACATCCACTGTTACCCAGCCAGCTAGGTAATACAACCCTCATTTCCACTTCTTTCCCATTCTTCAAGGGTACGTAAAACTGCGTCAGTAGCAACCATCTCTCCAGTTTCCGTCCCTCAGAGTGCTGAGTGAAGACAGAGGCTTTGGAGGCTGAAGGAAACTATAAAGGTGAGAAAAAGGAAACAGAGTGTTAATAACCCTACGGGTCACCCTAGCCCGTTTGGCTCACTGAATAGAGCGTCGACCTGGAAACTGAAGGGTCCCAGGTTCAATTCCTGATCAAGGGCACATGCTCAGGTTGTGGGCTCATCCCCACCCACTAGGGGGCGTGCAAGAGGCAGCCAATCAATGATTCTCATCATTGATGTTTCTATCTCTCCCCCTCCCTTCCTCTCTGAAATCAATAAAAATATATTGTATATATAAAAAAATAACCCTACGGGTCACATTGCTTCCTTTCATCAGCTCCTCGAGTCCTGACAACCTGTTGGCACTTCCCCAAGTGAGTCTTGTGTTCAACACTCTGGAGCTTTGCAACATGCGCATCTGCTAGAAACCCAGTGCTCACCACAGTGCTATGTACTCTGCGTGGGCATGAGAGAAAAATGATCAATACCCTTAATGTATAAAACACACTTTAATCAGAAAGAAAAAGGTTAACTCAATAGAAAAAAAATGGCCCCAAAACAAATAGTTATTTCATTGATTATAAACAGCAAATTAACATAAATTTTTAAAAGCATGCTTTTATTGACTTTTTATAGAGAGAGAGAGAGAGGGAGAAAGAAACATCGATGGGGTACCTCCCATATGCACCCCAATCAGAGACCCACAACCTGGGAATAGAACCGAGACCTTTTGGTGCATGGATGACACTCAACCAACTGAGCCACACTGGCCAGAGCATAACATGAAGAAATTTTAAACCTTATGGATAATCAAACATTTGCCTATCAGATTGGCAAAGAATTAATTCCCATTGTTTTCCAGTTTGGGAAAACAGACCCTCACAAATAGTCTGGTAGTGACAACCTTTCCAGGAAGCTAGGTTGGAGACAAATAGATGGTCCTATTTACCTATACAGTATGTGTCAAATAACCTATGTATGTTCTATTCAGCCATAATCACAACACAGCTCTGCATTTACTGGGGGAGAATTTATTTAACAAATATACACCAGCGTTATTTCTATCTGGGTAGTAGGATTCTAAATCAGCCTTTATTTTCTGTGTTTTTCAATAGTTCTGAATTTGCTTCTGATCTGAGCACCTATTACTTCTAATCAGAAAATAAAAAAGCAAAACTATTTACACATACCAGTGCATAAAGAAAAACTACTTGTTTCCACATCCCTTTTAAACGTTTATTGATTCCCTCCCTCTCCTCCTTCATATATTCTTTTCTAATAAAGTTGTTTACATTTACTGCCTCCATTGTTTCATCTTCCAAGCTCTCCTCAACCCACTTTTACAGAATTTTTTTGACCATAAAACACTCCAGGATATCTAAGTTCAAGAAGGGTACTCATGACTATGAGCTCATTTAAAGTGTGTCCTGCAAGTAATCTAGAATTGTGGAGTGGGGAAGACTGTTACCTGGACCACAATGAACTTACACAAGCTAACAAAACCCACTAATTATCACTAAGATGTTTTTTTAACCATGCATGTGATGGGAAGGTATATGTGTGCACATGCATGTGTGCCTAACACAGTTGGGCTCATTTTGATAGGAAAATTGACTCATAAAACATTTGCAATCCTACTCTGTGCTGGACAAACCGCTTGCCATTAGGGACATATAGCAATGAAGCAAAGATCAACTACCCCCCTTCAGGAAGCCTGCATTTTAGTGAGGAGAAGACCACATTATTATAAACTAATAAATGGAGTAGGAGAAGAAGGGAGAGAGAGGGGGGAGGCCCTGCAAAGAGCTCCAGGAAAGGAAAAGGAAAT
>NW_006383015.1:691155-694392 GCF_000327345.1 Myotis davidii | reverse complement strand
ATATAAAACGGAACTTTTAATATGTCTATATAAAATGGAGTTTTTAATATATATAATTGTATTGCATTATACAATGTTGCCAATTGACAGAAGACTCTGTTAGTATTGGAAAATCCAATCATTGACTTTTTAGAGAAACACTGATTTGTTGTTCCACTTATTTATGCATTCATTGGTTGATTCTTGTATGTGCCCTGACAAAGGAATCGAGCCTGCAACTGAGCTACCCAGCCGGGACTAATTTCTAATTGTTGTTTACATTTACTGCCTCCATTGTTTCATCTTCCAAGCTCTCCTCAACCCACTTTTACAGAATTTTTTTGACCATAAAACACTCCAGGATATCTAAGTTCAAGAAGGGTACTCATGACTATGAGCTCATTTAAAGTGTGTCCTGCAAGTAATCTAGAATTGTGGAGTGGGGAAGACTGTTACCTGGACCACAATGAACTTACACAAGCTAACAAAACCCACTAATTATCACTAAGATGTTTTTTTAACCATGCATGTGATGGGAAGGTATATGTGTGCACATGCATGTGTGCCTAACACAGTTGGGCTCATTTTGATAGGAAAATTGACTCATAAAACATTTGCAATCCTACTCTGTGCTGGACAAACCGCTTGCCATTAGGGACATATAGCAATGAAGCAAAGATCAACTACCCCCCTTCAGGAAGCCTGCATTTTAGTGAGGAGAGTCAGACCACATTATAAACTAATAAATGGAGTAGGAGAAGAAGGGAGAGAGAGGGGGGAGGCCCTGCAAATAACTTCAAGGAAGGAAAATGCAAGCGTTCTGGAGGTGGAGCTTTCCTGGTGAATTAAAGCAAAAAGGGCATCAGGGTGAAGTGTTGAGGGAGGAAGAAAGAAGATGAGATCAGAGAGGAAGGCTTGACCACACAGGGACACCCACACCCATCACTTTCCAGAGGAAGAGGGACACAAGTCAGGCCAAAAAGGGTAGCATGGCCTACTATTAGGGTTAGACTGAGACCAAGAAAAAGGCAAGATGGTGGCAGGAGCAGCTTCTGATTTATAACTGCAAATGAAGTAATGTAGACACACGGCTTGACATTAGGGACGAGACTCTTACCTTCTGACAGGTTGTGCAATTTTGCTTCGAGGCAGGTTACTCCCATTTATTGCCAGTGAAGGTCTTGGAAGTGCACTGCGGCCCATGATCCCAGAAGTGGTAGCTTTGTTTGGTGTGGGGATTCCAGTGTTGGAATATAATTGTAAGCCATTGGATAAGGGCGTGTTACTGCTGCCTTGAACAGTTGGGCTCACGTAGGCTGTGGCTTTAAGAGGCTGTCGGACAGACACAGGGAAATGACCCACACTGTGGATTCTGTGTTGAAGCTGTCCTGGCGATGGAACTAGAAGAGAAAATGATGTTCATATAAGACAAAATTTCTATCACTATCCAACTTAAGAAATGTTATATTTTTTAAAATTCATTGGTTGATTCTTGTATGTGCCCTGACAAAGGAATCGAGCCTGCAACTGAGCTACCCAGCCGGGACTAGAAATTTCTAATTCTTGACAAAAAAGTCTTGTATTCTATCAATCAGCAATATTTTTGAGTGCCTAACTATATTACATTATTACTAGAGGCTCAGTGCACAAAATTCATGCATGGGTAGGGTCCCTAGGCCTGGCCAGCAATCAGGGCTGATAGGGGCCTTCTGGCTGCTGGCTGGGGCCTCCCTTCATTCCACACTGCCCCCTGGTGGTCAGTGCATGTCATAGCGAGCAATTAAACTCCCGTTCTCCTGGTCAAACTCCCAAGGGGACACTTTGCATATTAGCCTTTTATATAGAGAGAATAATATGTTATTATATTCTAAGAATAACCTCATTTTCTTTAACAATTTTAAGTTCTCACAGGACAATTTCTTCCTTGCTTGGAAGACCTTAGAATTTCTTGATTGTTACTTTGAGGAGGATTTCATGAAAATACAAGGGACAATTTAGCTGTTATTATAGAAAGGAAGACAGAGGTGGCATCAGTAAGTAAAAAGTACAGCTGATTACAGATATACTTCCTAAATAGTTTTCATCATAACATTTACAGTTTGTGGGGAGAATAAATGAGTTACTCTACATGAAGCCTTACAAGGCATCTGGCATGTCATAACCACTAAGTGAGTGCTAGCTATTATTACCTTGATAAGGACAGCAAAATCTATAAAATGAAAAACTTCTCAGAGCAAGACTCTTAAAAACTTCACTAATGTACTGGTCCAACAGTGCATATCATTTCACATTAAGAAACTGAACTGTTTGGCAGAAATTTTCTTAATTTTATAATTCTTTTCTCCAATGGAAAACTGAATCACAAATTAATGGAAATTCATGCACATAACTCTGCCTGTTGTCTGCTAACTTTTCCAGCCTTTGCTGCCTCGCACTTACTGTTCAGTTAAACAGGGACATACCCTATTTTCTAAAACATTTTAGCTGATTTTGAACTTAAGCATAGAATATACAATAAATATCTTTTTGAAATAAAAATAGGATGGGAGCAAAAGAAAATGTCTATAAAGTTTTATTTAATATTAGAGGCCCAGTGCACAAAATTCATGCATGGGGGTAGGGGGGGTCCCTCAGCCAGGCCTGCACCCTCACAGTCTGGGACACCTCAGGGGGTGTCTGACTGCTGGTTTAGGCCCAATCCCTCCTAAATCGGCAGTTGGACATCCCTCTCGCAATCCGGGACCGCTGGCTCCTAACCACTCACCTACCTGCCTGCCTCATTGCCCCTAACCACTCTGCCTGCTTGATCACCCCTAATCCCTCTGCCTGCCTGCCTGATTGCCTCTAACTGCTCGCCTGCCTGCCTGATCACCCCTAATTGCCTCTGCCTCAGCCCCAGCAGCTTCAATCTGGGAGGACATCCAGAATGACATCTGGTAGGTCATTCGGCTGTCCAGTCTAATTAGCATATTACACCTTTATTATTATAGATCTCTTGAAAATATTTTGTAAATTAGTTTTTCTCAAGTATATAGTAGGTGAATTCTATATCCAGGAGTGCTGATGTATGTGTACAGTAGCCAAATTCAATAAAAAATAAGGTCTATGTAAAATTCTGCTATAGTCTTGTTCCCATCGAGTTTTGGGGACACCGTAATCTCTTGTTGGTTGACAAATCATCTCCAGGCCTCCAGGTTTGGACATATCAATACTATGGCTGAGTCTGCTTCCCAGGGTCGTTTCAGACTTAACCCCAAC
>NW_006383015.1:677785-691112 GCF_000327345.1 Myotis davidii | reverse complement strand
AGGAATGGGGTGTGGGGCCTGGAACCACGACATCCCCACAAAAAGTAAAAATATGAACACCAGACTGAACACTCCTTACTCTGTTTGTTGCTGTGTAAAACATAGAATGACAGACTGCGGTAAGATGAAATGGAGTAGACAAATAATAAAACTTCATTTTGGGGGGAAAGCTGTGGGGTAGTAAAAAACAACACGAAAGTAACAGCTAGACAGAAGTGGTGGGCTTTCTTCAGAGTAAAGGTATCAAGTAGATAGAAAGAGGCAGATCTATAAAGAAAACAGATTTTGTGTGATAATTAATCACCATTTAGTGCTTCTGCTGCTATCCATGGATATGAAGGATTACATACAACTTACTATGTAATTGGTAACATAGGCACTGATAAAAATACTACTCAATTTTAATGGTGGGGAAAAAATGTTACAAGATGAGAAAATTGTTCCTGAGAGGAAAAAGAAGAAATATAAGAGTAAGATATGTGCTTAATGGTGTTACAACTAAAAATTACCAAATATTAAGAACTGATATACTTACTACAAGACTGTATTCTTGAAAGCCCATTTCCAGCTCCGTGCAAGCTTGAGTCAAAGCTCTGACTATTTCGCACGGTGACTGGAGAGCTCACATTGCTACTAACGCCCATTGTGCTTGGCATCCGAGCTAGATTAGGCATACTCCTTCGGAGCTTGTCTAGAAGAGAAAAAATTTTTACTGAGTTAAAAATCACAAACTTTACACTTACTAAATACTAGTTTTCAAAAGTAAGTACACATATAAATCATATTTTGTTCAAAAATAAAATTATCATGTTCATTATGAATTATAAAAAGCTAATGGAATTAACCTTCTGTATAGGAATACACACTCAACGTCTCCAGAAAGGTTGCACCAAATAGACTGCTAAAAGAACATGAGTTCTATAAAAAGTAGGGATTAGTCAAGCCCTGGCTGTTTGGCTAAGTGGGTAGAGCATTGGCCTGCAGACTCAGGGTCCCAGGTTCAATTCCAGTCAAGGGCACATGCTCGGGTTGTGGACTTGATACCCAGTGAGGAGCATGCAGGAGGCAGCTGGTCAGTGATTCTCTGGCATCATTGATGTTTCTCTCTCTCTCTCTTTCTCCCTCTCTCTTCCTCTCTGAAATCAATTTAAAAAAAAGTAGGGATTAGTCAATTATATACTTGTTCACATACATGAAGTGAATAAAACTGTATCAAAGTGAGGTTAGAAAATAATCTTATAGCCATTTAGCTTTAAAAACATACTAGAAATTGTTACGTTTTAATGAAAACCTAGAAGAGTGAAAACCAGCACTGGATCTTTTGCTAGCATATCAAAATAGAAGAAATTATTGAAATTCAAACTTGAGATGTCTTGAGAAATCCACTAATCACATCGACATGACCATATAACTTCTAAAAAGTTTTAATTGTCAAGAGCATGCCACCAAACCTTTGAGGGCCTGAAAAAGACATGCTTCCATTCCCTTCTCCTTGCCATGCGCATCTGCTGCCACTTAGGGACAGCAGGGAGGCACGGGTCTCAGTGTTGCTTCAAAACTGCAACTCCACAAGTTAGCTTTCTCTTTAATAATAACCTCCCCCCCCAAACACACACACACACACACAGAGACAAAAAAAACCCCACAGCACAACCACTAACATACATCAGGTCACTTGAGCTTAGAAAAGAAAGGATAGCCTCTATAATAAAAATGTAATATTCAAATCGACCAAATGGCATAACGACCAGTTGGCGAGGGGCGGGGCCAGCAAGCAGGCGGTGCCAGGCCAGCCAAGGCACATGCCAGTGGGCAGAGAGAAGGAACTGTGATGGGGTAGGGGGCAGTGACCAGCAGTGGCAGAGGGGTGACTGGCAGGGGGCTGGCACCATCCCTTGATCGGCCCGTCCGGTCACCTCCCGCAGGAAGCTAGGCAGGGTGGCGGCAGTAGCGGGAGTGATGGGGGTAGTGCTATCCCCTGATCACCCATCCTGTCGCCTCCCCCAGAGGGAGGCCAGGCGGCAGCGGCCCAGTGATGAGGGGCAATGCCGTCCCCTGATCGTGTCATGGACGGTTGACCGCCCCCGCCCACACCCTCCCCCCCAGTGCACGGATTTTCATGCACTGGGCCTTTAGTGTTTAAATACTAAGCCAAAACTCATTTAAGTACAAAACTGGATTCATTTCCTTCTGCTTCACACAGGGCCTTTCCACATTACTTGGATCTGTTGATTGTAAGCCCTGTCTAGAAAGTCACCTAATCCAGAAATCTGGAGAATCTGCTAAGATTTGCCTCCCTTCTTCACCCTTGATTCCAAGTCCTCAAAAGTCTGTCTCATAAATATTTAATGAATCTTCATTACTATTACCTGGTTTGGACCTCTTATCACTGTTTTTTTTTTAATCCTCACTATAGGATATGATTTTTGAACATCTTAATGACTAGCATGAAAAAGTGAGTTTCTATCAATACAAGATTAAATTACTTTGACTAAGCAGCAGAGAGGTACAGGGAAATAATTACATGTTATTATTTAGAAAATGAATTGAGTTTCATGTTTATTAATTTTTCAACTCTTTATTCTAAAAGTTTTCATATATATATACATATATATAGTGTTGTAAAGTATCAAAAACGTCTGTTATGTTTTTCATCTAGATGTAGTTTTCATTTTGCCACATTTACTAATAATTCATCTTCATATATTATGTATATTCTTACCATTTGCAACAGCATGGATGGAACTGGAGAGCATTATGCTAAGCAAAATAAGCCAGTCAGAGAAAGATAAATACCATATGATCTTACTCATTTGTAGAATATAATTAACAACATAAACAGATGAACAAAAACAGATCCAGAGGCAGAGAAGCATCGAAGAGACCATCAAACCTTAGAGTGATGGTAGGGGAGGGTGGTGGTAAGGGGGAGAGAGCAACCAAAGGACTTGTATGCATGCATATAAGCATAACCAACAGACACATACACATACACCAGGAGAGTGAGGACATGGCGGGGGGGGAGGGCGGGGGCAATCAGGGGATAAGGACACATGTGTAATACCTTAATCAATAAAGAAACAAAAGAATCAACCAATGAATATGTAAATAAGTAGAACAAATCAATGCTTCTCTCTCTCTCTCTCTCTCTCTCTCTCTCTCTCTCCATCTCCCCCACTCCTCTTCCCTCCTCAAATCAATTTTTTTTAAAGAAGTAAGGATTTATTAAGAAGATGGTGCCATGCCCGGAGTCACATGAGCTACTGTTGACTCCCGATGGCTTCCAGGAAATGGATTATTCAGGGAAAATCATTAGTCATGGTGACTAATGGAGTTTGGGTCGTGGTTTCCACTGATGGGCTGGCACTAGGGTAGGGATAGTTGATCACTGCAACTGGTCCTGATGTCAGCTATGGCATCGCTTTGTCTGGTTTCTCGAGGATGCAGTCAGTGGGGTAGTTCGGGAGCTGAAACACAACTAGCTGTTATCTCTAGTTCGACCAGAACTCTGAACCTGTGGTCAACAGACCCAAGACTTTATTCCTAGGACTATGGGATGCTGACCAGAGCCTCATGGTCCCGAGGGCTTAATGATTAATAAGCAAGGGAGAGGGAGGTGGGTGAGTCTGGGCACTAGGTGAGGCCAGTTTGAGTCAAAGGGAAAAAAATCAAAATAAAGGGCAGATGAAAGAAAATAAGGTTCCTGTGTGGTTACGCTTTAAAACTCAAGGAATCAAAAATAATGTTCTATCTTCACAAGAAACCAGCAATTGATCCTTAAGGACTAAGATGCAGCAGAAAGCTGGATGCACAGACTAGGGCAAGATTCCACATGAGTTTTCTCATAGGAAAGGCATGGCAAGACTCACCACTCTGCAATAAAGACTAAAGAATCAGGGGATAAAAAAAAGACTCGGTTACCACCAAACAGTCAATGGGGTCCAGGGAGATCCTCTGGCTAAGAGTGATTACATCATCAAGCTACCAATAACCCCTGCTGTGTCCTACAAATCAGTAAACAAACTGCAAGATTTAGTCATGTTTCCTATCTGGTAAATTACTCTAAAAAGGCTTACTTCAATCCTATGATCCCTAGAAATATTCCAATAACTCTTAAGAGTCACCTCTTTTGAACCTAGACCGTGTAGGAGCTATAGAAGCAATAAATGTAAATAACATATTTCCAGTTTATTTTTTATTATTTTTAATGCATCAGTGATTTAACAATTATTTTCTCCTATCTATATTATTTTGGTATTTTAGAAAAATATTTGATGGATTAATTTCAAAGTTACCATTCTCATTTCACAATTGGGTTCCAAAAATATTCCATGGTAACACATGAAGGTTCTGATACTGTATCCCCTTTTCCTTTGTAGGAAACCAGACCCTTTAGGAACCATGCAACTACCACAGCCGGACGCGGAGCTGAGTCATACAGCACAGGTTCGGGGAAACCTAATCCTGCACATAACGGGGTTTAACGTAAGTCAAAACCACTTTTCCAAGGTGAGACAATGATCCCATTTGACAATACTAATCAAGATACAGAGCCAACATCTGCTAGACAACTAGGATATGACGTTCTCAGACACCTGACAAAAAAAATCTTCAGAGAAACAACACAAGGTGCCCTCCCCCTCAATTGTAAAATAAGGCTATGACTTTCATTAAGCATATGGCATATACTGTCTTTCTGATACTATTAGCTTTTATAATCTAGCCACTATGACACTCTTTGGCCACCACTGTTTTCTTTTAAATCTGAAAGTACAAAACAGTGAAATTATGACTAAAATTTTCAATATTTTCAAATTCTCTCTCAATTAGCATTAATGATATAAGTACACAGAAATAAAGGGTAAAAAGTAAAAACATGGTAACAAATGACCCAAAAATAATTTGTACTAGAGGCCCGGTGCACGAATTCGTGCATGGGTGGGGTCCCTCGGCCTGGCCAGCCGTTGGGGCCATTGGGGCTGGGAGAGGTTGGCCAGCTAGGGTGGGGCTGCGGGAGGTTGGCTATGAGTGCGCACTGACCACCAGGGGGCAACTCCCACATTGAGCATCTGCCCCCTGGTGGTCAGTGCATATCACAGCGACCGGTCACTGTCACTTACACTTTTATATATTTAGATTTGGCTTTGCAATATTATAAAATTACCTGCTCAAGCACTTCTGGCTTCAGCTTTGAGAAATGGTGCTTTATAATTAAACTAGAGGCCCAGTGCATGAAATTTTGCACGGGAGTGGGGGTCCCTCAGCCTGGCCTGCACCCTCTCCAATCCGGGATCCCTCGGGGGAAGTCCAACTGCCTCTCACAATCTGGGACTGCTGGCTCCTAACCACTCGCCTGCCTGCCTGCCTGATTGCCCCTAACCCCCCTGCCTGCCTGATCACCCCTAACTGCTCCCCTGCTGGCCTGATTGCCCCTAACCACCTCTACCTCGCCCCACACTCAGGACCTAGGGTTCCCTCCTCTGGCCAGTCACAGGCACCTGGGACCCAAGCTTCCCTCCCTCTGACCAACTTCAGACACCCAAGACCCAGGCCAGCTTTGCCTGGGCTGGCCGCAGCCACAGGTGCCCAGGACTGCGGGGCGGGTGGCTTGTCCCTCTCCCAGGCCGCAGCCTGGCTAGTCCCCATTCCTTTCTCGTGAGCTCATTTGTGCCTGGCTGGTCCCCATTCCTCTCTCCCCAGTGTTTGAGTGTCTGAGTCATTACAGTGTGACGGCATGAGGGTGTGACGACCAGTTGCATATTGGCTCTTTATTATAGAGGATGCTATACCTGTATAAATATGGTTTGTTTCTCCATAGTACATGGACCTGTGTGTGAGTGATCATTAGTACAAAAAACATACCAGGCTTATAACATTACAGTTTTTCTCCCTATAATTTGTTGGAAGTCAAGGAGTGTAACTCCTGAGAGTGGATAAGGAAGACAAATGAAGAGGCAGACAGAAAACCCCCAAGAGAATGACACATATTTCAACCCACCACATTGACATGAGGGCTAATCAGCTTCCATTACCATGCCAAAGATCAGCCTCCATTTTCCTCCTGCTACACGGATCCTAATTCCAGATGTCAGGATCAGAGGGAAAGACATAGCCCAACTTCCCCTTAACCTGGATGTGACAAGCAGCATCCTCTCCAAGCATCATCGTGCACTAACCATCCACCACTCTGTGCTAGGAACAGGCAGGAAGAGGCTGGAGGTTGTGGGAAAGGTGAGAAAGGATAACTCTGTGCCTCAGGCTCCGTGGAAATCCACTATGAGCTCAACTGGCACAACCCTGCCCATCCCACAGCTGAACTGGCAACAGCAAAAAGATGCTCCCATGTATGGCCCATTCTGTGCCAGCTACACTGCGGTGGTGTTCTTGAAGCCCTAGGTCTATAAATCTGCGACATGTAATCAGAAGCCCGTCAATTACAGATTCGAATTTAGACCAAACTGATAAGGTCTTGATAATGTATTTAGTAAATCTGGGAAATGTTTACCTACTGTTTACATTGACTTTAAAACCATTTCTTGAACCCACCACATACCAAAAGAGCATCATAACCTACCTCCATTGGTCCTATTTGGTTGCTGATCTGGAGTTTGGGCTTGAGGTGAATAACACTGTTGCTGCTGGTAACTATTTGAAGGGAAATACTGGGAACTGGGGCTCCTCCTACATTCCCGAATGCTGGAGAAAGTCTGTGAATGGGGGATTCCTCTTTGGAAGGGTGAACATCTTGGAAGACGGGGCTGAGGTGGTGGCAGATGGTCAAATTCTTCCTCATCCTCTAAACTGAATCGATCATATTCTTGATCACTACATGTCCCTTTCTTTCCTGAACTCAATGACACACTGGAACTGTGTCTTGACACGGATGCTGACGTGGAAGCATAATCTTGCCTGAGACCTAAAAAATAATAAGAAATAGTATTATCATTAGACACATTTCAATCTAGCAAAAATTAAGTTCAAATATTAGAGGAAATTTTGTGCCAAATGATTCAGAGACCCATTATCGTGTTCTTAGTTTATTAAAATATTAGACTATTCTGTTTTGCAAAAAGATTGCCACAATTGCAGTGAAAATTAAATATAGTACCTACTGCTATAATTTATCAATCAATGTCTGTCAATTTCCCCAAATGATCCCTGCTGAGCTCCAGAGATACGTACTTAGGAAGGCTGCTTAGGAAATAGTATTCATCATCATCATAAATTGTTTGCTATGAGTTAGACCATTAATCAAATCTCTGCCCAAGCAGGAACTCCTCCTGCTCCTATTCCAATTCTCAAACCAGCGCAAAGTTCAAAATCTGTGGTACAAGTATGTATTTTCTAACAAGGCCGCCTCTTTCATTCTTTTCCAAAGCATAGTGACATTTCAATATCACAATGGTTTGGGTCATCCTAAATGACAACTACCTAAAAATAGTAAACTTTAAGTTTCTAGTTATTCATCTCATTGCCAAGACCACATTTTTTTTAAAAGCAGTCTATCCTTAACTACTTAACATCTGAAAACTGACATCTAATCTTTTAGCCATATAGATGTAGAGTTAGTGTTAGTTTACTGTTACTGAATAATGACCAAAAATTATCACTTTTCCGTCAACATGTATCTTATTAAATTCTGCATGAGCATTACCATGTTTCTTATAGTAGCCTTGACTAATTCTGAAACCAGGAAATAGTTACACTTAAATGATAGTTGGCTGTTTCTACTTATGTTGACCTGAAAAGATAACTGCAAAACAAGCCTAGCCAGGTTCTGTGATCTACATTGTATTGTGCCTTTTTCTGCCATAAATGTCCTTGAAGCATTCACTCCCAGATTATTTATTGTAACTTTATTGCAGAACCAGGGATAAAATGTCCCATTGCCAATGATCTTCTCTTCCATAATTATTCTGAAAAGTATACCAATGCATTTAACTGATTTTTTTTTTATTGATAACTATAGACTCACATGAAGTTCTAAAGAAATAAGACAGGATTCTCTTGTGTACTTTGCCCAGTTCTCCCAATGATAACATTTTGCAAAATTATAGGATAACATGATGACCAGAGCACTGGCAGTGACACAAAGCCCTCTTAGGTGTTTCCAGGTCTACTCATGCATGCTTGTATGTGTTAGTATTAAGTTTTCTACTATTTTACTACCTGTAGGATTAAGTGCCTACCACCAGTGTCAAAATACTGAACAAACAGTTCCAAAAACCTCCAGAAATCCCTTGTGTTGCCCTTTTGTAACCACATCTACCTTCCTCCTGAGATCCTATACCATATACCTAACCCTAGTGACCAATGAACTGCCCACTTTTAAGATTTTGTCATCCCAAAATGTTATATAAATGAAACTATCCTACCTAATAAAGAGGGAATATGCTAATTGACCCTCATGCCATTGCAAAGAAGGCGGTGCCCATAGCCAATAAGGAGGGAGTATGCTGACTAACACGCCCTCAAAGATGGCGGCACCCAGTCCCCTCAGCCCCGCTGGGGTGCCTGCCTCCAGAGTCCCCCAGTCCCCGCAGCACCCCAGGCGCCTAGGGCCACCCCAGGCTCAGGTAACCAGGGCCGGCTGAGGCTTGTGCTGACGGCAGCGGCAGCAGCAGAGGTGTGATGAGACATCGCCTTCCCCTGATCGCTGGGTCGCCTCTCATCCCTGAGGGCTCCCAGACTGTGAGAGGAGGCAGGCTGGGCTGAGGAATCCCTCTCCTCCAGTGCATGAATTTTCATGCACGGGGCCTCTAGTATAGCATACAACCTCTTAGGATGATCTTTTTTTCACTGAGTGTAATTCCCTGTAGATTGATCCATGAGAGTGCATGAATCTATGGTTCATTCCTTGTTATTGGTGAATATTGCTCCAGGACATGCAGGTACCACTGTCTGATTAACAATTCCCCTACTGAGACATCTCAGTTCATTCCAGGTTTTGGCTTTTACAAACAGCTACTGCGAATGTTCAGTACAGGTTTTTGTGTGAACACAAATTCCCACTGCTGTGTGATAAATGCCCAGAGTGAAACATGCTGGGCCTTGTGGAAATCATGGGTTTGGTTTTAAAGAAACTGTCAAACTGTTTCCACAGTGGCCATCCCAGCAATGGTCTTTGTGTCAGTGCATTTTGATCGGAACATGTCCTAACACCTTACGATGCTCATGAGAATGTGAGAAGCATTAACTGCTCCACCTACAAAGCAGGACAGAGTATGAGAGAAAGGACCTAAGTGTGTGCCCATTACTGGGAAGAAATACCTGAAAACTCCCCATGCCCTCCCAGTTCTAGTAGAAGCCCCTAGTTTAAAATGTGTTCTGGTCTAAAAAAAAAAAAACCACAGACGTACTTTCTTCTTGCAGACGAGCCATGATCTGCACGTCAGTGAGGTCCTGTAGCTTGTACCCCATGGAGATGGAGTCGTCCTCCAGTTCTGAAGTGCTCAGCTCACTGTCTATAGATGACTGGGGACTGAGAGGGGAGCCCCTGGAGGTGTAACCTAAAAACAAAGGATGTAGGTTTATTGTTTTGACTAAAGAACTGATATCTATTTATGCTTTATAATTCATGTTATCAACAATCGCCAGTTTCTGCCCTGTTTTCATGTCACCAAAAAGCGACCAATACAAACTGTAAAGAAGAGAGATATCCTGTTGTTGTTGTTTTACCATAATAACAAAAGAAATCATTGATGCCATTAGATAAGCATATATTTAAATACATTGTATAAGTACATGTCCATGTTCACTTTAATTAATAATCAGATATGCTTCTCTCAGTAGTAATTATTATATAGTTTAAAATTAAAATGTTACAAATAAGTAAGAAAATCACATATAAAAAGCACACATACATACACAGAAACATTTACAAAACCTGCGAAATTGTGTGTAGAGCAGTCAGGAGACTGATAGACACTCATGAGAGTGAAAAACCAACAGCTCGAGATGAAAGAACAAGGAAGATAGGACCCAAGGGGAGAAAGCTGCAGGAATGGAATCTTCATCTCATAAAGAGCAACTATGTCTATTTTCCATGTAGCCCTGGCTGCATAAAAAGCTACAATAAAAAGCTAAAATAATTTAAAAGAACAAGATATAAATCCTTGTATTTTTGAATCTTAACAAAAAGTACTGAATTGTTTGACATTTCATTTTAAAAGCACACTGGGCACTTGGAAACACATTAACTATATACACATACTGTTGACAACAAGGGCAGACCGCCGACCACACACAACTGAGAGCAGATTAATGGTGTTAAAGTACAAATTAACATTAGCCTTTTTCATATCCAAGGTAAGTGTGCAAAAAAAACTCTCCATGTGATAAGATTACTCTCAAGCTTTTCAAGATGGACATTTAAGCTGTGTTTAGTAACTAAATGACAAGAAAGCAAGCAGCTAGTCGAGAAGTTGAAACATTACCTGTTCTTTCAGGTGTTAGTATTGCTTTATTTGAGGTTTTAGAGAAGCTGGGAGTATTAATGCCATTGCTATAAGGGCTGAGTCTTGCAACAGGACTATAAGGAAAAGCCAGGGAGACATTTGAAGAGAAGAGACTCCGCCATCGGCTGGCTGTCACAGAAGCAGAAATAAAGAGCAGCGGTTAGCAACATGGAAGCAGAATGTGACTTGTCAGAGGAAGGAAAGGAAGCGGTTAAAAAAAAATGAAAAGACAAAAAAGCAACTTTTCATCAGAATAAGTTAACTGACTTCTATTTACCTAAGGGGAAAGTATGTTTTAAAAAAGGCAATTTGTGAATGAAGGTCATATTTATACCTCCTTTAAGAAGCAGTAAATCAGTCTCACCTTGATTAAAGCCAACATGCCCATATATCAAGGAAAATTTGTTTTGAAAAACTCAAAAAAACTTACCATCTTTACAAACTGTGGGAAATGTTCTTAATATTAGCCATACACAGTCTTATGTTCTTCCTAAGGTTAATTTTTCAACCCATTTAATATCAGAAAATGTTGATAACATTTTTTTAAAAAAACTTAAATTATGGAAGGAACTTGAAGGGACTCTTGTGTTTCTGAATGGCCTTGAGTCCAAACAAGACTTATGCCAAAGTGATACAAAAATCACAGGAGGGTACAGATAGCAAAATTTAATGGCTGCTAGTTTTGATGGCAAGTATAGAGACTAATTGGTGATCTATTGGATTTTTCCTTTTTATAAAAATATTTCCCAAATTTCCATATTGAACATATACTATTCCTATAACATCTAAAGGTAGAATTATACATATTATTACTTTAATAATATAAAATAAGGAACAAAAAAGAATTTTACCTGCAATGGTTAAATAATCTAATGTTTACATTATCTCCCCTGGCTAATTAGTGTGTTTCCCTCCTCCAAAATTACCAAGCCCTTGTTACTTTCTAAGTGCTTGGGATCATGAAAAAGACCCCAAACCGTAAAAACCTGAATAAGTCACATGAAACATCACTTCTTCTCCCTTCAAGGAATACAAATTACTGCACTCGTCAAAATCCACTTTCCTAAAAAGTAACCATTTAGGCATGTACACAAGCAAGATGAGAAAAATAAATAAAAAATACAAATTTGGTTAAACTTCACCTTTAGGCAATAAATAGGTTTATATTTTCTGGAAATTTGACAAAACTTGAAAAACATACAAAAAGGACTGTTTTGAAATGTGTTCCCCAAATCACTTTTAATAAGCAATGCTAATGAGCAAACAGTTGGCAAGTATTTAAAAATGGGCATCGGGTGGAAAGATAGAAACCATGGGAAGTAGTTGATCAAGCAAATAATCAGCTCCAAAATTGGGATTTTTAAGACCCTTGCAAAATATCACCTAGGTTATTTTTTAAAAAGCAAATTGTTTCCTTTTATATCAGCATTTCAGTAAGCACTGCTGAGATTTAAATACCATCCCTTTACAACAACTACATAAAAAAATACCTTTTCCTCATGGTGAAAGAACTAGGCAAGAAAGTGTCTACATTCACTGTGATTATGCTTTCAGAATTTGTAAGTTTCATGGTGGGGCGGGGGGACACTACCTGAAGCCCAGTTCCTAACTGACACCAATCATGCCACGTATCCAATATGTAATTAACTGTGGTTAAGCAGCTCTTCTTAAGTTGAGCCAGAGCAGAGATGTGTGGAGTGGACCACTCCCAGCTCCCTACCTTCTGGGTATGTAAACTGGATCCCAAAATACACTGAAAAATAGGGGTTAATATGCAACACACACTTGGTAGCTGTTCTCACAGCTTCAATCTCCATTACTCGAAGTTTCTCATTAAAAATTCTATGTTAAAAGGAATCAATAGTTCTTTGTGACTGCTAACTTGCTGAACAGATAATGTTATTTTATACCAGTCTGATCACTCGCCAGGCAAATTACAGTGACTGCGTGTTGTCACCCACAGATGCAGACAAATTCGCATCCCAAGTAAACAGCATTCATCGCTCTGCACAGTAACCACTGTGACCAGCCTCCCGGCACAATGATTGTGACTATGACAGCAAGAGCCCAACCAAGCACACAATTAGCATCTATTGCAAGAGAGAATGCTGTGCATTGTCCCTTGGCATGGAGGCTTTTAAGAGGGAGGAGCATTATTGTGGAGGCAAGCTAAGAAAGCAACCATGCTACATTAGTGCCAAGGTTGCGGCGGAGGAGAGGAGAAGGAAGTGGAAACCCGCACATCCTACTTATTCTTCTCTGTGTAGCGGAAGAATTGTAACAGGAAGCATTTTTACAGAAAATAAAACAAAAAGAACTTTTCACAGGGCAATTTTGTTTTTCAATAAACTAATTTAATGGGTTTTATATATAAGGGCATTAAACTTTTTGAGAGGTCCAATGATGATCAAAATTATCCTAAGAAAGACTAAAGGAGAAAAAGAGTGATAAATTTCTCAACAGCAGTATTTTCCTAGACTCCTACACCAAAGTTCTAGCTATGAGTAAAGGGCTTCTCATACTTGGAGGAGGCATGACTATGTATTTTTCATTTAATTGCAACCCCTGGAATAGCAGGGAGGTGGGCCCAAACATAAGGATATACATTTCATATCACACTTGGCAAGGTTTTCTTTCCCAAATGCCTTAAGTTAAACTGCCTCTCAGAACACTGCTTTCTCTACGTTGAGCTGCAACTTCCCGGAGACTCTCACCACTTCTACCTCTCACCAGTTACTGCAACCTCAATGAACTCTCAGCCACAGCACTGCCCTCACCAAGACTGTCCGAATATCACTACCAAAGCTATGCTAGCCATATATTATTTCTTAACCTTTATTGCTGATGTATTACAGATGTCCCTCTTTCCC
>NW_006383015.1:675644-677733 GCF_000327345.1 Myotis davidii | reverse complement strand
CCAGGCCTTCACCACACTATTGTCTGTGGCCATGGGCTATGCAGATAATTAATCTCTTCCGGCCCTCCCTCCACCTTTCCCTCTGAGATTTGTCAGTCTCAACCATGTTTTCATGTCTCTGGGTTTATTTTGTTCATCGTTTTATTTTGTTCATTAGATCCCACATATAAGTGAGGTCATGTGATACTTGTCTTTCTCTGCCTGGCTTATTTCACTTAGCATAATACTCTCCAGGTCCGTCCATGCTGCCTCAAAGGGTAAGAGATCCTTTTTTTGTACAGCTGCATAGTATTCCATTATGTAAATGTACATACCTTTTTTATCCACTCACCCACTGATGGGCACTTGGATTGTTTCCAGATCTTCACTATTGTAAATAACACTACTATGAACATAGGGGTGCATATATTCTTTCTGACTGGTGTTTCAGATTCTATTCTTTTAACTCCTACTTTCTTCCATTAAGTACTACAGTGGCTTTTCATCAAATACAAGCTTTTAAAGGTACTCACTGGCACTCTTATCTATTGCCATGTATTCCATGTCCACCTTGAGAGTGTTTCTGAAACATACTCATATATGCATAACCCATGGACACAGACAATAGGGTAGTGAAGGCCTGGGTGGGAAGGGGGCGGCTAGAAAAGGTCAATGGCGGGAAAAGGGGACATATGTAATACTTTCAACAATAAATATTTAAAATGAAAAGTTCAAAAGATGTAAAAATAATAATTATATACTAGTAATTTAAGCTTTCTAACTTTGTCTCCCTTGCCTAATGAGCATTTCCTATTAAGATAAATGTTGTAAATTACTAAGTTGTTCAATTGTTAAGATTTTGAACACATTTTGTTGAATAAATTCAACATTTTTTGATTGTATACTGTGTGCCAGACATTGTGTCCATTAGGTACTGAACTAGCTGGTTCTACTATGAGAAGAAAAAATGAAAACTGACTCCAGAACATGTTAGAATGTTGCTTTATTTTTTAACTCTTTTAGGTTGATGTAATACTAACCTTTTGATAAGATTTTCATTCAATCAGTTATTTTTCCCTGTATTTGTATTATCTACTGCTTTCTTAAGTTTGATTTTGAGTACCTGCAGGGACTACCCAGCAAAAACTTGAATATTTATTATATTCACTACAAGTCTAGGTAAAGATGATCAAGACATGATAGGAATGTCATTGCTTAAAATGTTGTGTGTGTGTGTGTGTGTGTGGCCAAAAGAATAATTTTCAGTGTGGAGAATTAAATTTAGATTCCTTCTTAAACATATCATGTCACCTGGCCTTTGTGATTTTTTATCACTTGATAGTATCATCACTGGAGCATTTATCAAGTCCATTTTGGAAGGTACTACTTTGCTTAATGATGTATAAAAATAACTATATAGATATGTTATTTTTCAGGCCAGGCAACTTTGAAGATGTATAGACAATAAATTAATAGACCTTTAGACACGCTCAGCAAATGTTTTCTGTAAAGGGGCAGCTAGTAAATACTTCAGGTTTGCTGGCCATATGGTCTCTGGTGCAACTACTCAACTCTGCCATCACAGTATTACAGCAACCTCAGACAACCCAGAAATGAAGGAACATGGCTATGCTCCAGTAAAACCTTAGTTATATAGAATGAGAGTTGAATTTCATAAAAAGTATGGGCCATGAAATATTCTTTTGTTTTCAACCACTTAATAATGTGAAAGGGCCATACAAGAATAGGCATAAGGCCAGATATGGCTGTACTTTTCCAACCCCTGGACTAACATACAGGCCAATTTCATGGCATTCACTCTGAAACATGCACAGGATTAGCATTTTAGTGCAAGGGTATATGTCAGGTGTCAAGACATTACAATGATGGCCGATAGCATACTTCTTTATTACAATTTTTCAAAACATCTACACTAATAAAAGAGAAAAATGGTAATTGGTGTACGACGCTACCCTTTTCATTGGCTAATCAGGGCTATATGCAAATTAACTGCCAACTCAGATGGCAGTTAACTGACAGCAAAGATGACGGTTAATTTGCATATGTAGGCACAATGCAGGGAGGCGAAAGGGAAAGCAGGAAGAAGCCC
>NW_006383015.1:652906-675231 GCF_000327345.1 Myotis davidii | reverse complement strand
TGGTTGGTGATCAGAGGGTGATGAGGGTCAACTCCTCTGGTCGAGGCATCAGGCCTGGGTGGGGGGCAGAGCCGGGTATTGGGGGAATATGATGGTCCCCTTGCCCAGTCCTGAAGCCTGGGTCAGAGGCGTCAGGCTTGGGCAGGGGGTGGAGCAAGCGATCAGAGGGAGATGGGGTTCCCCTGCCCAGGCATGATTCCTGGGCCAGAGGCCAGTGATCGGGGGGAGATGGGGGTCTCCTGTCCAAGCCTGACACCTCTGGCGGAGTCGTCAGGCCTGGGCAAGGGGCCGATCCTGAGATTGGAGGGTGATGGGGGTCAACGCCTGAGGGCTCCCAGTATGTGAGAGGGGGCAGGCTGGGCTGAGGGACACTCCCCCCCCCCACACACACACCCAGTGCACGAATTTCGTGCACCGGGCCCCTAGTTCTAGTAATAAAAGACCAAGAAGAGACACTAGACTGAGAATGCAGATAACAAGAGCTCCACTCTGAAAGTTGGAGCTTGACAAGGTAGCATCTTAGTGTTGAAGTGTTCTCATTTGAAAAAAGGTGTTTCTCAAAGGGTAATAAGCAAGCCTGTGGTAAATATTCAGACAAGTTCACAGCATGCATTCTCAAATTATAAAGCAGTTATTAAAAACTACTTAAAAGTTACAGCAAGTTGTAGCAAAAATCCTATATAATAAAACCCTAATATGAAAATCAATCGGTCGCTATGATACACACTGACCATCAGGGGACAGACGCTCAACGTAGGAGCTGCCCCTGGTGGTCAGTGCACTCCCACAGGGGGAGCACTGCTCAGCCAGAAGCTGGGCTCACAGCAGGCAAGCACAGCAGCAGTGGCAGCAGGAGCTCTCCCACCTCCATGACAGCGCTAAGGACCCCTCGGGGGTTCTGGACTGCAAGAGGTTGTGCATTGGGCTTCTAGTTTTCTATAAATACTGAGGGAAAATGTTCTAGAAGCTAGGTGGGAAAAAGTGTGCATTTTCCATTAGAAGAAGCTTTCACTTCTTCTAATTCTTAGGTAGCTTAACCTGTCCTCTCAAAATAAAATGGGCATGCTTTTTCTATTATATCTTTTATCCAATTATAGTTGATCTGCAATATTAGTTTCAGGTGTACATCATCGTGGTTAGACTTTTATATAATTTACAAAGTGAGTCCCCATAAGTGAAATCATCTGGTTCTTACCTCTCTCTGACTTATTTCACTTAGCATGATGACCTCTAGGTCCATCCATGTGGTCACAAATGTTACGATTTCATTCTTTTTCATGGCTGGGTAATACTCCATTGTACATCTGTACCACATGTCTATTGATGGCACTTAGGTTGCTTCCACATCTTGCCTATTGTAAATAATGTTGCAATGAACATGGGGTACGTATATCTTATCTAGACTTAGTCTTTCCTCAGATGTTACCAACTCAGTGGCAAACTAAGGAACCTTGATTTTTAACAATTAATCAAATTAGGTCAACTGTTCTCACTTATTTATCCAAAGATTATCTCAGAGGAAACAAATGTCCCAAATGCCACATTTTTCAGAAATATGGTTTCTTCAGAACCACAGACCTAGTTCAAACCTTTGCCTCTTTACCAGAGTCCTAGAAAGTAAGGGAAAAGGAAGCAAGGAAAAAGTAACAAACCTTCAATTCTTCTGCTTTTATTTTCTCTTTATACAACAGGTAGGCAGCCCTCAATTCTAATTCAAACAATTAGAGGAATTTAACTACATGGCCCAGCGTGCTCTGAGATCAGTGAAGGATGGGAGACATCAACTCTTTTAATACTTTTTCTTCTCCCTTATACAGGCAGTACGTTTCATGAAGACACAGCATTTTAACCTAAACCACAAACCAGCAGGGCAGGAAGACTTTAATTTTCACAACTAGTCTTTCTAGTATAAACTTCCTAGGTGGTCATATTACATCTTTACATACCTAGATCCCACAGAAATGCCTGGCCCATAGATGCACTCAGATATTTGGGCTAAGCTTCAACAAAGGCAAAGATAGTATTTTACTGGTTCACTTCTATAAACTCTGCAGACTGAGGTATAAGTTCTCTGGAGAGGCTACACATGTACTTTATGCAAGCATGACTGACTTGGCTGCAAACTGAGCAAGCCCCCTGTCATAGTAACATATGGCTTGCAGCTTATCTGATCCACTATTTTTATGGGGTAAACTTGAGTAGCATTAATTTCCCCTTGACCTGATAAATAAGCATATGGGATCTAGGAAGTCCAATTATTTAGAAACAGGTGTTCATAGTGTTCTCTCCCAGGCATACACAAAGTAGAGAGGATTTAACTATTATGCACTTGCCAGTCTATTCATATAAGTAGAATTAAACGATGCTCCTAATTGGTATACTTAGGGACTATTTAATTAGGGTGAGTTAGTCATAACCCCCAAGTCTCTCAATCTTCAAATTATAGCTAGAAAAATCTACTGGATTAATTTGAATATCTTCCCACACTTTTAGCTCATTCAACCTAATGATGACCAATGTAATGGTTTAAAATTAGTAACCATGATATATATTCATGTATAACCCAAAACACTGTAGATACTCAATATTTCAACTTCATTAAAAATGTAATAATTTACAAAAATATGACTTCATACAACCTTTAAGAAATATCTAGTAAAAGAGTTAATATATCCATTTAAATAATACCAAGAACTAATCAAGAAAGTCACTTTCAACATTAGGATGAAGTTTTAAAATATATTAATTTTGAGAGTAACTAAGGAATTATATACCTACAATGATTGGCAGAAAAATGTTTAGTAAATATTTGGTCAATGAGAGTTACAAAATTTCACCACAAAGAGCATTGCTTAACAGCACTTAATCCCTAGGAATCAGAGTTTTAGAATAGTTCTTAATCTGAATTTAATAAGTCAAGTGTTTCCTAGGTCTTAAGAGTTAAAGCAATCTCATTGGTTAAAGTGTATAGTCATCATAATTAAAGCATCACATCTCTTCTGCTCAAATCTTAACCAAAACCTCATGTCAGATATTCGTCTCTCACTGCCACTACTGGATCCTTCTGTGGGTCTTCTCCAACCAGGGCATAGTCTAAGAGCAAAGCTGAAAAGTGAGGGTTGGCAAGAGGAAATTCTATGACTGTCAACTATTTCCACTGAATTGCTGGTCAAAATGAAGAGGAGCTTTAAGCACACGTGGACCAAATACAGTGGCATCCAGGACCAGAGTGATCGCTACGGCTTCACAGATCATCACCAGACTTCCCACCTGCAGTTAATAAGGGGGATTTTTTAGAAATTTAACTTTAGTAGTAATCACACTTCAAAGGCATGTTTAAAAATTCCCTTTTATAGGAGCCATTTTCTCCTTAGGCCTGACTGCTCAGGCTTAAATCAAATTTAAGGACAGTGAAAATAGCCACAGAATGTGACAAGAGGGTCTGTGTGAAAGTAGTGACTTAACCTGAGAAGAACAAGGTGAAAGAGGGACCTAATAATCTGTCGAGGTTGTGATGCTGTCATGCAGATTCTAGACAGCTGCTTTCAACTGGACTACAGCCACAATGCAGGCTGCGACAGCCAGCTAGAACAGCATCCAAGTTCCACCATGTAATACGAAGTAAGTTAAGATGCTACAGAATCTAATGCTATGAAGGAACAGGCTAGATTATCTCCTGTCTCAAAGTAGTGGGTTCCCCCCTACCCCGCCCTGCAAACTAAGGCTAAACTAGATAACCAGTAAGTCTCCTGACCTTGACTGTACAGTATAGTAAGCCCAGTAGGCTACTGAGATGCACTAGAAGTTCCTGAATAGAAGCGCGATGGAAATGAAATTTGGACAGTCCTTTCTAGTCTGCACCTCCTGGGCTATCTACTCTCCTTTCAGTGAGGGGCACAACACATGTGGCTTATACCCAGTGATAGAAAAGGCCTCTGACCCACTAATCTCGGGAGGTGGTGGAATGTAAACATAAAAATTTAAAAGTTTTGACAAACAAGACACATTTGGGAAGGGGGTCCCTAAAACTAACCACTCTCATCATTTTATTACAATACCTGCACAGAAAAGACCATTAAAATATACATAAAAGTCTAAAACAGCCAGACCCACTTTCTAAAAGTTTTGTCTTAGAATTGGGAGGCAATTATATAGTTAGTGTTTATAAGTGTAATTTTAAGTAGACAAACCAACACCACCTTGTTTGTAGCCGACTCCCAACAGTGAAAAGGTTAGACATTGAGGACACACACACTCTCTTACCTGCCACTTCCATCTCCAGATCTGACAGTTCTAGTTTTACATTGTCGAGGTTTACTGCATTATCATTCCATTCTATAGATGTGATTAGGACCGCTGTAAAGTGATCAGTAGATGGTAAACCACATAAATGTGGCTTTTCAGTGTTTTGATATAATAAGTGTCATTCACTGAGGAGCTAAATATTGTAAAAGAACCAAGGAAAAGAAATGCAACTGCTTGGCACTACCAGCCATGGGCAAACTACGGCCCGCGGGCCGGATCCGGCCTGTTTGAAATGAATAAAACTAAAAAAAAAAAAAAAGACCGTACCCTTTTATGTAATGATGTTTACTTTGAATTTATATTAGTTCACACAAACACTTCATCCATGCTTTTGTTCCGGCCCTCCGGTCCAGTTTAAGAACCCATTGTGGCCCTCGAGTCAAAAAGTTTGCCCACCCCTGCACTAGACCCTAGCCCAGTAATGGCAAACCTTTTGAGCTTGGCATGTCAGCATTTTGAAAAACCCTAACTTAACTCTGGTGCCATGTCACATGTAGAAATTTTTTGATATTTGCAACCATAGTAAAACAAAGACTTATATTTTTGATATTTATTTTATATACTTAAATGCCATTTAACAAAGAAAAATCAACCAAAAAAATGAGTTCGCATGTCACCTCTGACACGCGTGTCATAGGTTCGCCATCACTGCCCTAACCACTAGGTGAAGTGCGTGACAAGCCTACAGCTTCAACTCCTTCCTTATTCCCTCTTTATTGGCTTCTCCTGGGTCATCTTAGTGGCCACTGTTCTCTAGATCTCAGGGATTTTTTCCTTGGACTTTTCCACCATCACAATAGGGTGCACAAAGTAAAATTTTCTAAATCTTTGCAGAATCAAAATCCCCTTCCATTTGCCCCACAATTTAGGATTTACCTGGGTGCAAAATTATAGTTTGAAAATAACTTCCCTTCAAACTAAAGGAAATATTCATTTTTCGTCTAGCATTCAATATTGCTAATGGAATGTCTGAGGCCTGTTACCACTGTAGATAACCTATTCCTTTCTTTGAACATTTCCAGGATTTTCTCTTTAACTTTAGAAAATCTGAAGTTCAACCAGGATATCTAGGTAGAGACATTTTTTCATCTACCCTAGTTCATACTGAGGACTTGCCTGTCTTCAGCGCAAGGAATTTTTCCTTTGTTATTTATTGGTGCTTTCTTCCTCTCAACTCCCTGTTTCTGCTTCTAAAACTATTTAAAACTTAGAGTTCTGTAACTGTCCTCCATGTCCCCTAACTTTTTTTTTTTTTTTTGTCTTTCTTTTTGGGAGATCCCTTTGACTAATTCAGGTGAACAGCTTGGTTTTTAGCCCTGTTCATTCTTTTTTTAGTATTTCCAAGAAATTAAAAATGACTTAAAAGTGATTTGACTGCTTATTTTCCCAGAAATCTGTTCTTGTTTTAAAAGTGCAGTACTTTCTTAAATCTGAGCACACAAATTCCTCTCTGGTCCTAAGGTGCTCATTTCCTACCAAGTCAGTTGTTCTGCTTATTTTTTCTTGCTGTTAAGTTTTCCCAAAATGCAAGTAAGACTTAGTTACTGGTTTATATTTATGAATAAAGACTAAACTCATCCTAGAGGTAACTAGTATGAGTTTCTTCTGCACCAATACAGGTATTACCTCAATGGGCCTCTAACTTAATAGAGAAAACTGAAAACAGGCACATTGTAAGGATGGGTTATTCCATAGCAAACTTTCCATATGGTGCTGGACATGCAACAGCAGAAATGGCTGAGGATCCTCACAATGCAAAGTAAGGAGGTCTTTATCCTAGCGGTGGGCTGCTTTGGAAGTCCATCTGCTACTCCTCCCAGCCCCTGCTCAATGCAATGTGCACATCTGACGTCAGCTCGAGCTCTGCGTCTCAATGAGCAGTAGGAATCCCACACTGAGATCGCTCTACCTTTTTTAAAAACAGGTATCTTGTTTCATCCTGAAGACTAGACATCCCCACCACTTGCAATCACCATCTGCAGCAAATGCAACTCCTACTGCCAGAAAATCCTGTTACCGAACCAACATTCCTTATCTAAAAATGCTATAAAAACAGAAATCACACACAATTATATAGCATGTACTATACACACACACCCTTATGAAATGCACACACAACTATAAATCCAAATTTCAAAATACATATCACAAGTTACACACTTACACACACACACACACACACACACCCCGTTCCTTGAATTACAATCTTGCAGCTGTAACAGTGGAAAAAAATTAAACTCACAAATAGAAACTGACAATAGCTCCAAAACTCAAACACATGAAACTTGTTACTATATAAAAGTTTAAAGCTCTATGTATTATAGGTAAATGAGAATATCAAAGCCTCATGTTTTCAAAGTAAATTAAGTATCATGAAGAGTTTGGCCACATTTTTAACTACCACTTCTCACATGAAGTCATGTGAGAAATTCAGAATACTAATGAGAAAACCATAAGAAAACATTTTCAAGTTTATCTAAAGAATCCCCCTTAAAAAGTGCTAAAGTCTAACTTTACTCACATTCCAAAAAATTCCTAAAATCACTATTTCACTCCCCAGATTTTTCCAGATTTCAAAAAAGGCTCAGCCACATAAGACAATCCTGATGTACCCTGTAGCTTTCCTATCCAGAATCATATCATTCCCTTGCTTACAACTATTCAGAGGTCTCCCCACCATCTTAAGGTCCAATCCAGAATCCTTCACTGCCTGAAAATCCTGTACACTCACCTCTATAGTTTCATTTAGAGCCACTCAGTTCATGTTTTCTCCCTCTTCACTTCCCTCCATTAAACTCCCACCACATTGGTCTGCCAGTTCCTCTCACATCATGGGTCTCATCTCGCCTCAGGGCCTGTGCACATGCTGTTCCTGTGCTCTGGACTGTTCTGCTCCCTGCCCCTCCCATAGAGGCACTTGCTTATCTCTTGATGACTCCTCAACGTACCATATCCTTGGGAAATTATTTCCTGGCCATAGCACTCTGACTCGGGTCCATTAGCGTCATCATGCTTGTTTTAAAGGAAAGGAAGAAAAAGAGCAAGAGCTGCTATATTTATAATGTTTCTTGTACTAAACTGCATGCTCCAAACACCAGCCATTGAGTTTGTCTTGCCACTGTATCCTTAGTATCTAGCATTGTGCCTCACCAGCAAGTACTCAATACATTTATTTTATGATCTAGCATTTAAATCATCTCTCTGATAAAGGCCTGGTGTTTCAAAAAAGGAGAGTCTAAAAATTATTGCATAAACTAATTATATTTTGTAGAGGTCACAAATAACAGACATGAACAGTAACCAAAATAAATTTTCGCTGCCATGGAGGAAGTTTAATCAATTATCAGAGTAGTATGAAAACAGTAAACAAAGTATTTGGGAGAATCTCTTGTTTTATTTTTTCCTTATTGAGGTAGGTAACAAAATAGCATGTCAGTTATACAGTCGTTATAACAAACATTTATCCTCACTGTCATAAGTTATTGCTTTGTTTTTTAAAGATTTGAGAGAAAAGAAGGGAGAAGGAGAGAGAAAAAACCGATGTCAGAGCCAAATATCGATTACCTGCCTCCTACACACTCCTACTCTGGATTAAGCCTGCAAACCAGGCATATGCCCTGGCCAAGAATCGAATCAGCAACTTTTGGGTGACAGGACAATGCCCAACCAACTGAGCCACACTGGCCAGAGCAAGTTATTGCTTATTTTAATAAACACCTTCCTAATCATGACAGAAAGTCAAAATAAAAACTACCTAGAAACACATGAGGTAGCCACTGCAAATTTCATGGGAGCACAATCTCAATTATTTGTTACTATTTGTACTAAATAACATTACCAGTAGTGAAGCAAATGCATTGGGGCTATTCTGAACATAAAAAC
This sequence comes from Myotis davidii, assembly GCF_000327345.1. NCBI lineage: Eukaryota > Metazoa > Chordata > Mammalia > Chiroptera > Vespertilionidae > Myotis > Myotis davidii. Next base: position 667,044 of record NW_006383015.1, on the reverse strand, counting down.
AAAGAAAATAACTGACAGAAGCTCACAGGCATGAAATGTGACTTCTATTTCCCACATATGGGACTAATAGCAAATGTCAAGAGAACCTGTCTCTACACAAAAATTTCAGTATGGTTCCAGATTACTTTTCCAATGAGAAAGGGAATCCTTTACAAAGCTTACCTAAAATGAACTGCACAGACCAACTTTCAATTTTGTGCTCCAAATGTGACAGAGTACCTCAAGACTGGAAACATGAACTGATGGAGATAACATCTTGGGCCACGCAAGGAGAGACTGGACAGGTTCCAGGAGACAGACACTTAACAAGCTTCTTAATGTCTCAGTTCAATCTGTGTGGCTTTTACAAATGAAAAGGTCACCTTCAGAGCACAGGATTAGCCAACCACTTCCCACTTCATTGGCTAAATTTAGAGAGAAATACTCCATCATAACACCTGAGACACGAGTGGAGCAGGTATCATGAAGATTTAAGAAAAACTCAATAAAGAAGTAATAACCATTCACACTTGCTTAGTATAATCCCAGAGGAGATGAGAGACAGTCATAGGGAAACATGACCCAAGATAGTAATTGTGCAGGGCCACACTGTTTGTGAAAACTATACCCACACTCCTCAAATGTGACCTGCCCTGATTCAATAGTTATGGACATTCAAGTATCTTAAGGCAAGATAAGCTTTTATTAACTGGCCCAAATTAACTGAACCACATATTGGGTGTTTCAAATTACTCAGATAAGCTTTTTGATCATTACTTGGTTATTTAACATCCCAGCCTCATGACCTGGACTTAGCTCAGACTCTAGTCTCATTCCAATGTAGGGTATCATGTGAGCTAACGCTGTCCATGAAAGTTCTGTGAGTGTTCGTTATTTATATTCTAAAGGGGTAGGGGAAGTGGGGAAGAATATAGAAAAGCATGTCAGAAATGGAATACACATCAATCTAAGAAGAAGCAGAAGAAAAGAAATAGACTAACAATGTGTCTTGAATGTTTTACTATTCCTGAATAAACTACATTCATTAAAACTTTTCAATTTGAGATTTCTAACTCTAACTAATATTGTTATTTATAATTAGAGAAAACAGACATCCCCAAAGGAAAAAATACTATTAGTTTTCTATAAAGTATAAATAGCTAAATAAAGAGGGTTTCCTGTATTTTTGGGTTCATTTTCTGAATAAATAACTGCATATACATATAAAGCAGTTCATATTTTTCAAAGTAATTCCACATTCGACATTTCCTGAAATCTTCCTAATAGCTCTGTGAAACCTATTCAATGTCCCCACTTACTTAGCAAAACACTAGAAACAAGTGGCATGCTTGTCGTCACACAGTTCAATTAGGGATGAGGCATTACCGGCACTAAGTCTAACTACTAGGTCAAAACTCTCCACCATAATTAGCATTCAACACCCACAATGTGATAGGAACTATTCCAGGCACTGAGAGGGGGGGAGTGATGAACAAAACAGACTCAAATCTCCACCCTCACACTAGCATTTTAATGAGCACCACTATGTGATTTTTCTTCTTGGCGTGGCTACTCAGATAACATTTATAACACCAAATGTTCAATTACTTTCTTTGTTCACCTAAGGAACTTAAATATAGTCGAATTAATAAATCACAAAAGCCAAACATTCGGAACTTAAAACTTGTTTGAAAGGTTACTAAGCATTGGCAATTCAGAATAAAATTGAGAAGTAGGCCCCTATCCTCAGATGCTTCCAAAAAGAAAATAACAAATGTTAGAACCATCTTTCAAAGAGAAGAAAGCAACCAAAATTTTGAGTTTTGTCTAATATTGCACATTCAAATGAGGGTTCGGTGTTGTTGTTGTGGTTGTTTTGGGGGGAGCGGGGGGAGAGAAATATCATTCTAAGCTTTCTTAGTTAATTTTATACCAATGGAATGCAGATTTAGAAATACCAAAAGACTTAACTTTATAAATTATAAAATTTTCACATTAAAAAAACCAGTTTGGAAAAGGGAAAGTAAGTTTTAGTTGCACAATAAAAGTTTCAGTTGATTTAATTAATGTTCAATTAATTTGCCCTATGAGAATTTAAGGGTAATTAATACATATCAGTCATCTGTAAGAATATATATATACCTTCCACCAAAAATAATTATCCCATTGTGACTTATACACACTCACACATACAAATACACACACACACACACACAGTTAACCAATTTGCAAAATTGGAACTGTGAAGACAAACTTCACTTAGCAATATCTTAAAACAATTATAATACCCTTGTTATCGCCCTATAAAATTAAGTATTACAAAACATGACTTACTTTCCCTCATTTTGTTCAGAAAAACAAACTTTCAAAAGATCAGGATTTTAATAAGATTTTTCTCACAACTTCAAGACAAAACTTGAATACTACCATACACTCTCCTGTAACACAGATCCAGTCACAATGATGTCGGATAGAGCAAGCCTAGCTAAGATCTCCCAAATAAAAAATGTAGGTAGCAAAAGGAGAGCTAGAGGTCCTTCAAGAAGTTACCATTAGCAATGACAGAATTAGAGATAATTTTGGGAGAAATGCTGCCAAATGTACCTGCATAAACTGAGCTTGACAAACCCTTACTACAATGTGTTCCTGGAGATACTTCCTTCTTAAGTAAGAAAGACAGATAATTTGTAATCAAGAAAACGCGGAGGCTAAGTTCTAGAGTATAGGAGGGAATAAGAAAAGAATGGGATGGGATGCAAGACCAAGGAACCAAAGGGTATTTAAGGTCCACCCACTAGATACACTATGGCTCCTCCTAGCTATGGCCCCTCTACACATGTTCTACAGGGAATTAACCTTTAATTTATGAGTAATTTTCTCCCCCTAAAATCAGGGGCAAATATCTAAAATATATGCTAAGAAGCAGCATCTTATCTGAAGCCCCAGACTAATATTAAAAAAGATTTACCCATCCCTTGGTAAAACAGTGAGTGTGTATAAAGAGAGACAGAGCCCAGTTGGTTGAGCATCGTCCTGGGCACCAGGAGGTTGCCCATTCAATTTACAGTCAGGGCACATACCTGGGTTGCAGGTTCGATCCCCAGTTGGGGCATATACAGAAGGCAACAACCAAGGATTCTCTCTCATCATTGATGTTTCTCTTGTTCCCTTTCCTTCCTCTCTGAAATCAATAAAAAAAAAAGTTTTTAAAAAATAAATCCCATTTTTCCTCCATGATGTCACATTCAATTATGAAGCTCTTTAATGACCTGGGAGAAGGTTAGTAAGTTATATTTATATGGGATTTTTTTCCAGTTAAAAGCACTTTAGTTTTTATATTTGGTAGCTAATTGAATGTTTGTAGTCTTGTAATTTGGACAGTATGGTGCAGAGGCAGTGAAGGGTAGGGACCTGGGTTGCAGGCTCGATCCCTGCAGTTGGGGCATGTGCAGGAGGCAACCAATCAATGTTCCTCTCTCACATCCATGTTTCTCTCCCTGCCTCTCTCTCCCTCTCTAAGCATGTCCTCAGGTGAGGATTTAAAGGGGGGAGAGAGAGAGAGAAAGAGAGAGAGAGAGAGAGAGAACGCACCAGAGACTGAAAGGAGGAGTTTACCCTTTCTTCAAATCTGATCCCTAATTGCTCCTTGTCATGGCAGTGGATGGTTTTACCAAATAGTCTTTAAATTCATGGGAATATATACAACTACTGATCATTTTGCAACAAAATGCAGTAAAATAAGTAAAAACTAATTAAAATTAAACATGCCGGTGAGTAGGAAAACAATGCCACAAGCTGATACTTCAAGTGACGTCAGACTTTCTTTTGGAAGAAAGAGATGGCTAGTACGGAAAGTGGTGCAAAGACTCCACCCCATATTAAAATATTCAAAACCCAAACTGAAATCATAACAGTAGTCACTGTGACATTGGGTTCAGAAAGAAATAAAAATTCATTTATTTTAGCAACAGCCTATAGGATAGGCCAGGTTCCCTTCTACCTGGTGTGACCCTGTCCTTAAGCAATTTATACTCAAATGAAGAGTCCTGGTCTCAAAGAAAATGCTCAATAATATTTGTTTCCTGAAAATGCTGACTGTTCAAGAGAGAAATTAAACCTAAATAAAAAAGAAAATGCTTCATTAAAGTTACTTGAAACTTCTAAAATATAGAATGTTCACATTATTTCAATTAAATATTTATACTAATTATTAATAACATTTAAGTAAACTGTAATTTGTGATATGTTAATTAGCTATCATTGACAAAGGACCCCCTAAATTGAAAGCCAGTAAGAATTCTTCAATATGAAGGACAAAATATGAGTTTTTATTTATTCTCTTACAAACCCACACTAGAATGGCAACTAAACTAAACTATAAGTCTTCTAAACCCAGATGAAAGACAATAGGGAAGGAGGCCCCATCAGACTAAGTCATTTCATTCAGAAATGAGACAACAGATGAACATCAGGTAACAGACTTCTGTTTCAGCACTCACTGCTCTGAGGGCTGACAGTGGGGGATAAGCCAACAAGGACCTGGGAGGGTTCTGGAATTGAAGGTGTCAGGTACCACAAAGGGTAGGGATTCTAGGATGAAACCAAAACAGGACAACTGTTTCAAAGTGTATAGCAAAGTACTGAAACCCTTGGGCTCCCTCCCCTGCTTTCCTCAAACATGGCCTTTATTATGTAAACTGAAACAGAAAGCTGCTAGATTTAAGTTACGTTACACAAATAACAGTACCTTACACAAAAACAGGAGGAGTAAGTAAAGTCAGTACACACCAGAAGGTAAAAAATTCAGTGAGCACAGGGACTGAACATCAGTTTTGATCACTGCTGTATCCCCATTACCTACAATGGTCTCTGACACACAGAAGATACTTAATAAATATGCAGCTAAGAGTGTAGAAAGGTTTTTTTAAAAAATCTCCAAGAAAGTAGGAAAAATAAATCGATAAGAGAGAGGGAGAGGGAGAGGGCGAGAGAGAGAGAGAGAGAGAGAGGGAATGGGAACAGGAATCCAGGAGATTTGAGATTTGATAAAAGGAGTATCTGGAAATAAAGAACAGAGAAAACTGGAGGGGAGGGGAGAATTATAAAGAAGTAATGCTTAAAATTTTGCCCAACTTGAGTTTCCAGGTTGAATTACACACACTGACTGTCTAGCACAAAAATGAAATTTCAAAATACCAGAAAGAAAATATTCTAAAATACCTAGTGTATTTTAAATAGAAAGGTCACAAGAATCAGAAACAAGAAAGGAACAGGACTTCAAAAGCAATCCTGAAGCTAAAATATAATGGACTAAGCCTTCTAAACTCTGTTGGAAAGGTTTCTATACTGAGAAACCATAGAATTCCATACCGAGTCCAAAAACCAATCAAGTGTAAGAGTGAGGGTACAACCAAGGCACTTCCAGACATATGAGGTTCTCCCATGGATCCTCTATTCTCTCCTACTCCCCCAAAAAGCAACAGGAGAATATATTTTATTAAAATGGAATATAAGGAAAAGGAATTCTCTCCAGCAAGGAGACAGGTGATACAGCACTGAAGAGAGAAGAAGGAAGGCCCACCATGACAGCTGTGCACAGGGCCACAGAGAGCCAGTTCAGTCTGGAGTAAGAGAACACAGGACACTACCAGGAGGAATAGTTTTTTTTAAAAAAAATTGTCTTTGCCCTAGTTGGTTTGGCTCAATGGATAGAGCGTTTGCCTGTGGACTGAAGAGTCCCAGGTTAGGATCTGGTCAAAAGCACATGCTTGGGTTGCGGGCTTGATCCCTAGTAGGTGACATGCAAGAGGCAGCCAATCAATGATTCTCTCTCATTACTGATGTTTCTATCTCTCCCTTTCTCTCTAAAATCACTAAATATATTTAATAAATAAATAAACAAACTTGGCTTTATATGTCCAACTGTACAAAGGATGGCTCATTTGGAGAGTCTGGGGACAAATTAATGACAAAGACCAAAAAAATCAAGTAAGTGTCTTTTTACAATTAACTCTAGGAAAAACAAAGTTAGATGAGAAAAGAAACATAATGATAAAATATTGTGTGGCTTAGATGTGACTATTTCTATCATAATCAATTGATGCATCCTAAAATTAGTAAAAAGCTACATGGGAGGCTATGTTAAAAAAAAAAAAGTACCATATTGGGGGGAGGGGGGATTGTTAAAAAAATTAAACCTTCACCACCCAAAGCAGAAAGCCAATGGATAATGTTTAAAATTACAACTCAAGCAATAGCCATATAGGCATGGAATTTATAAAGAGAGGCAAACAACAAAATAAAAACAAATAGCTTTTATTGTTAATTCTAACTGGAAGATTTTTTTCCCCAGTGCATTTCAGAGAGAGAGTGGAAGGTGGGGAAGTGGGGGAGGAGGGGAGGAAGAGAGGAAAAGAGGAAGAGAGGAAGAGAGGAAGAGAGGAAGAGAGAGAGAGAGAGAGAGAGAAGAGAGACATCAATTGGTTGCCTCCCACACTCACCCCAACTGATACTTGCAACCCAGGAGAGGTAGGTGCCCTTGACCAGACATTGAACCTTCGACCCTTCAGTGCACAGGCTTATGCTCTAACCAGTGAGCACACTGGCCAGGGCCAAATAGCTTTGGTTAAGTAATTATATCTAGGTAATAAAACAGAATGGGAGGATGGGGTAGGAATTTGCTATTTTTCTTAAATTACCCATAAGACTAATATTTCTAAACTATAGACATAATGCTTTATAAAATATGTTTCAAAAATAGAAATTCAACCAATGATTACCTGTTCTATGGGGTTACTTCTTATCTCATATTGGGATTATGGATCTTTGGAACAAAAGCCTTAAGTCTTAGAGCAAAAGAGGATTTACAAATTTAGCAAAAGACTAATTTTGGTTTTGAAATGCTAGTTCTCTGCTTAACTTCTATTACACAAAATTTAAATAAATAACATCATGAATAAAACTCCAGCTTTCAGTTCATTTCCCCATGACCTCACAATTCTGCTTTAGGCACTTAGTCTAAATTCTCAAAAGTCCCCAGCAATCAGGATTATTTACATCAAATTTACAAAAGCCTCTCCCCTATTGGAAAAAAAAAAAAAAGAGTATTTGTCAATGTACCCTATATGCAAATGGTCTGAAGGGCCCAAATCTAATCTGCCTGTTTAATACCCACCAGCTAAGAATGGTTTCAACACTTTTTAATGCTTTAAAAAAATAAAAATATTATTTTGTGACACATGAAAAAAAAATCACATGAAATTCAAAACCCAATGTCAGAAGGTAAAGATTTATTGGAACACAGCCGTGTTCGTTACTGTCTGCATCTATGGCTGCTTTCTAGTGATGGCAAGGATCGTGGGGCTGCACAGCCTAACCTATTACAATCCGGTCCCTTTCAGAAAAGTCTGTGACCCCGAGCTAAAGAACTCTAGTTCTAAATTTTATTTTACATAAAGTTAAGACACATTCATGTATTTAAAAAATGTACATCTAAAAAGTCCTTGAATCAAGGATAAAGAAATTTAGGGATGAGCTAAACAACCCTGAAAGGGAAACATCCAGAGGGATTAAATGGCGGCTTAGGGTCGTGCAGGTGAAGGGGAGCAGAATCACGATTAGAGTCTTCTGACTCTGACAGCTGCTCTCTGAGATAAGCATCTGCTGCCAAAGTTTTAACCCCAAGACTCCTTTGTTCCTATTCCACTCTTCAACTTTCTATTACTAAAGAACTTATTTCACTGTAAAATGTTAATAAAACATGCTTTTTAAATTTGATCTTCCCCAAATATTTAACACAGACTAAAATTTACTAATGACTGTGCCAAAAAACAAACAAAAAACACAGTTGAGGATACTGGTTAAGGACAGTCTTCGGCACTGGGGACACCCAGGCTCTTATCTCTGCCCCCAGGGTATCACTCTGGCCTCATAATCCCCCAAATTTCTCTAAACTTCACTTTTCTCACCTCTAAAAGTGAGGACAGTACCAACCGCAGTTGAGTGGGGTGGGACTGAATAAAATTAAGGATATGAAAAACTTACTGTTCTATCACAGAATTAAGAGCTCAAGAAATGTTACCTATTATACTTTGTCTTATCACGTCCAAATATTTTTATAATCATTCATTATCCCTGAAGAGTTTCATAGGCACTGTTCTCAAACTGCAGTGCCTATAGGAGCCACACTTGTGAGCTTGTCGATGCCGATTCCCTTGGCCCTACTCCCAGCTACACTGATTGTTTAGTCTGGAAGAGGCAGGAATCTGCATTTTCTTTCGTTTTAATTGATTTCAGAGAGGCAGGGAGAAGAAAAGAGCTAGAAAACACCAATGATGAGAGAAAATCATTGGCTGGCTGCCTTGCACACTCCACACTGGGGATCAAGCTGGCAACCTGAGTATGTGCCCTGACCAGGAATCGAACCATCATCTCCTGGTTCATAGGTGGATGCTCAACCACTAAGCCATGCTGGCCAGGCAGAAATCTGCATTTTCAAACTCAAGTTGACAATTGGAGGCAGGTAGTCCATGGGATAGAAATAGTGTTCCTAGATAATGAATCAGATACTGAGAAGCTAAGAGACAATCAAAAGCCTTTTAAATAATCACAGCTTTAATTAAGTAGTCTACTTAATCAAAGGCGCTGAGTACTACTCATTTCTTTTGCCATTTTTCTTTTTACAACAGTCCTAATTTTTTTTTTAATTTAAACTTGTGTTGGGCCCCATAAGTTAATTAATGCTACATATAATACAAGATTATTTTCCTATTTATGAAGGTTAGTACTTCCAGTTATACAACCAACTAAACAGTTAAGGAACTCAAAATGGTCAGTACTCACATCCAATGAATCTTCAGTTTTCTATCTTGGAATTCAGCCACACAACCTTGTTACTATCCCCAGAGAATTTAAGACTGACCCATTTTAGTTATAGTATATTTGCAAACAGAAAGAAAAAAAAAGTGTATTCCTACTGTACAATACAAACTAATACAAGCTAGAAATCTGGCTAAAAAAATAAGCACAAAACTAAATATGTTCTATATTAAGAACCCCTGATGTGTAATACATGTGAAGTGCATGCAACAGCCACACCTCAGGGCAAGGCGTTTCTATTTAAGCATCTATTCCAAAATCAGCAAAAACAGAGTTGACAGTGGCGAGAGTCTGAGAATGTAAAGGTATCAGTTTGCAATTACCTTGCTCCAGTCTATGGCACACGGAGCGCCTTGCTGCTTCCATCTCCGGAGTCGGATTATCTAGGACGTGTCTACACCACTGCAAAGGGCTCAGGGATTTTTCTGATGATGAGAATGTCTTTGAAGACCCAACGTATAACCTTAAAAAGAGAAATCTACATTATAGGTATTATATAAGTATGTAGAGATTACCTATCTTCTAGAGAAAAATAACATGTATTTATTAACAATCTCTACCAAAACAGAACTCACATTTGATTAGTTTAAATACCAAAACTACTTTTTAACAGACAAACATTCCCAAGTAGAATGGGGATGCAGCTTGGTGGGAAGGACTCCAAAAACTGTGAAAATATATCTCAGAGTCAGAGATTGGAGGCTTTTGTTATTGAAATAACCTTGAACAGATACCAGGATGATCTGACTACCTCACTTTTCCAGAAAGAAACATTTTCATCTCTTTCTTGGCAATAGAATCTTACATGAACTTGAGCTAATGTACGTAAGCATGACATAGCAAACAAAGCAAATTTTATGTGCTTTTTACAAGTGAGTGTCAGTTGTTTATTCATGCTCTCAACCTTCAAATAATCAGATACTTCTCTAGTCAAAGTCTATTCTAAATTTGGTAAGTGCTTCTTTCTTATTAAAGCCAAACAAACAGCTTTTGAATGTATTTTAGGAAGAGTTCCCTTCCAGCATCTATATTCTATACCATCCTATATAATAAAAGGCTAATCTGGAAATCACCCGAACAGCAGAATGACTGGTTGCTATGACACGCACTAACCTCCAGGGAGAAGACACTCAATGCAGAAGCTTCCCCCTGGTGGTCAGTGCGCTCCCACAGGGGGAGCACCGCTCAGCCAGAAGCCCTGAGCCCGGGCTCACGGCAGGCGAGCACAGCACAGTGGCGGGAGCTTCTCCGGCCTCTGCGGCAGCGCTAAAGATGTCTGACTGACGGCTGGTCTGAGGGCTCCCAGACTGCAAGAGGGTGCAGGCTGGGCTGAGGGACCCCACCACCAAGTGCATGAATTTCATGCACCGGCCGCTAGTTACATAATAATGGGTAGGACTCAAAATAACAAGGAGGCACTATAAGTTAAAACAAAGATTTCCTCTCATTGATATATTATGCTAAGGTAAATTTTAGAATTTCAGTGATAGGGCTATATAAAAAGTTTTATCTTGAGGATTAACCAGTAGTTAACTTAAAAAAGAAAGAAAATTATAATCACTAATAATTGACCTTATTTTGTAAAGCTGCTTCTAATTACAAATCTCATTAAAGTAATATTCCTTCAAAGTTACCATAATTCTAATGAGTGCACTTTCTTGAAATAGCACTTCATTATTCACTCTTTTTACTGTTTATAGTCAGGACTCCCACCTACTAGAGTAATTTATCAGTTATCCAAGATGGTTGGGGAATATACTGTTCATTGGTAAATTATTCTTTTAAGTCACGGATGGGCAAACTTTTTTTTGTAAAGGGCCAGCTAGTAAGTATTTAGGCTTTGTGGGCCAGGCTCCGTCACAACCACTTGACTCTACTATTGCAGTCCAAAGACATCATAGATGATATGCAAATGAATAAGTTCCTATAAACTTTACCCATACTCATTAAAAGCTGATTTTCAGATGTCATGAAATAGGATTCTGTTGATTTTTTTTAACTATTTAGTAATATAACAAATATTATTTAGTCAGTCCCCAGGCCGACACTGCCAAGGATGTGGAGAAAAGGGAACTCTAGTGCACTGTTGGTGGGAATGTAGGTTGGCGTAGCCATTGTGGAAAACAGTGTGGAGTTTCCTTAAAAAATAAAAAATAGAACTGCCTTTTTACCCAGCAATCCCACTTCTGATTATATATCCTAAGAATCCTGAAATACCAGTCAGGAAGAATATATGCACCCCTATGTTCATAGCAGCATTATTTACAATGGCAAGATTTGAAAACTGCTTAAGTGCCCATCAGTTGTTTAGTGGTTGAGTGTTAATCAATGAACCAGGAGGTAAAGGTTTGATTCCCGATCAGGACACATGCCTGGGTTTCAGGCTCCTTCCCCAGTCGGGGTGTGTAGGGGACAGCTAACCAATTATTCTCTCTCTTCATTGATTTTCTATCCCTTTCCCTCTCCATCCTCTCTCTGAAATCAATAAAAACATTTTTAAAAAATATTTTAAAAATCGGTGGTACATTTACACAATGGACCAACTACGCTGCTATAAAAAAGAAGGAACTCTTACCCTTTAAGACAACCTGGATGGACCTGGAGATTATTATGCTAAGCGAAATAAGCTAGCCAGAGAAAGACAAATACCATATGATCTCACTAATATATGGAATCTAACAAATAAACTGATGAACAATATAGAATCAGAGGCATGGATACATGGAACAGACTGGCAAATGTCAGAGGGGAGGAAGGTGAGGGAGACTTGATCAAGAAAGGTGAAGGAATTAGCTGGAGAACACATATGCATAGCCCATGGACACAGACAACAGTGCGGTGAGGTTCAAAGGAGGGGAAGGGGGCAGGGGCTGGATAGAGGTGGGCAAAGGAGGGGAGAGGGATGGGAGACATCGGCAATAGTGTCAACAATAAAAAGTTTAAATAAAAAAAGGAATAAAGTGAGTTTCTTGTAGGCAGTATAAAAAAAATAATAATGTAAAAATTTAGCTGACCAGCCATATAAACCAGGCAGCAGGCCCAATGTACCAGTAGGATACAATCTGCTAACTCCTATTGCAAATGAGATTCTAAAATATCTGTCTGAATCGATTTAATAGTAATCCCAATATATCATCATTCCCTGAGAATGTGGACAATCTTGCCTTCATCAAGAGTATATTGATTAGTTAAAAATTTATATTCCTGGGCCCCACCTCCGTCTACTGAGACAAGATTATCACCTACCTATGTAAATCCATCCCATTCACCCTCCCCTGCTAAAGGACTCCTGAACTGTCCAGAACCAGATAGCTCTCCAGACCCCCAGAAAAGGTTAGTCTAGGCCAGTTGTTCTCAATCTTTGGTGCACTGAAATCTCTAAGAGGGCTTGTTGAAACAAAACTTGCTAACACCTGATTACAGGCAAGTCTACCCAATTCAGTAGGTTTGGGGATGGGGTCTAAGTACTCGGAATGTCTAACCAGTTCCCAGGGGATACTGATACAGCTGTCTGGAGACACACTGAGGATAGATGCACTGCACTAAGCCAATCATAGTAATCCCATTGTTCCTGTTTGCCCAGTGACTGGTTTAGGCACAAGCCCTAGACACAATCCTAACCAATAAAAACTAAGGGGAAATATTCTGATGGGTATGTGGACAATATTCTCCTCATTTTCAAAGGGGTCACAAACGACCCAATTACATGCTGCCTACAACATTTACACTTTATTTATTGATTGATTTTATTGATTTTTTACAGAGAGGAAGGGAGAGGGATAGAGAATGAGAGAGAAACATCGATCAGCTGCCTCCTGCACATCTCCTACTGGGGATGTGCCCGCAACCAAGGTACATGCCCTTGACCGGAATCGAACCTGGGACCCTTGAGACCACAGGCTAACGCTTTATCCACTGAGCCAAACCGGATAGGGCAACATTTACACTTTAAATATAAACATGCAGGCTAAAAGGATAGAAAATTACAAAAACCTACCCACAAAAAAAGTCCAGACCCATTAGTTTTCACCACTGAATTCTATCTAATACATAAAAAAGAATACCAATTCTTGACAAACTCGACAAAAAAAAAGAGAAACACATCCTAACACATCTTATGACATCAGTGTTACTGATACTGAAACCAGACTCAGACCTTATAATGAAGGAAATTAAAGATCACTATCCCTCATGAACATAGAAGCAAAAATTCTAAAGAGTTTAGCAAATGGAGTTCAGCCATATATAAAAGGCATACTTCATTGTTACCAAGTAGGGTTTATCCCAGGAATGAAAGGTTGGCTTCCCAGTAAAACATAAATGTAACTTATCATATGCACTAAAATAGAAAAACCATATAATAATCCCAAAGACTAAAGCATAATGCATCCATTCCCGACAAAAGCTCTCGGCAAGTTAGGAATAGAAGGGAACATCCTTGATCACATTAAACACATATACAAAAACAGCATCTGTAATGGTGAAGCACCATGAATGCTTTTCCCCTAATATTAGAACAAGATGAGGGCTGGAGGATCTAGCCAGTGCAATCAGACAATAAATAAAAACAGTTACACTGGAAAGAAAGAAGTAAAACTGTCTACTCACAGGTGGCATGATTATCTATATTTAAAAAATCTGAGGAATCTATACAAAAGGTACTAGAACTAATAAGGGAGTTTTCTAGCAAGACTGTAGGATACCTCCAGATCAATGTATAAAAGTTAATTGTATTTCTATATAGTAGCAACAATGAGTATTTTTGAAATTTCACTTTTCACTACACTACCATAAAACACACACACACACACACACACACACAATACCTAAGGATAAATCTGACAAAGGATGCCAAGACCTATACACTAAAAGCTACAAAATACTCTGAGATAAATTAAAGATATAAATAAATGGAGAGACAATAGTTATGGGTCATGGCCTGGCGTGTGGCTCAGTTGGTTAAGCATCGGCCCATGCACCAAAAGGTTGCTAGTTCGATTCCCGGTCAGGGCACATGCCTGCGTTTTGGGCTCAAACCCCAGTGGGGGTTGTACAAGAGGCAGCCGATGAATGTTTCACTTTCACATCTATTTCTCTCTGTCTCTCTGTCTCCCTCCCTCCCTCTCCCACTAAAAATCAATAAAACATTTATGGGTTAGAAGATTAAATATTAAGATGTCAATTATTCTTAAGTTGAGCTATCTATTTAACACAAAATACCAATCAAAATCTCAGAAGGCTTTTTGCAAGAATGTAACAGCTGATTCTATAATTCATATGGA
>NW_006383015.1:648361-652592 GCF_000327345.1 Myotis davidii | reverse complement strand
TGAGCAAACATTTCAACAAAGAAAATCTATGGATGGCAAACGGCAAATAGAAAATATGCTTGTCATTGGGGAAATGCAAACTAGAACAACAATGAGGTTGTTGCAAATGCAAACTAGAACTACTCTACATCCATCAGATGGCTAAAATGAGTAAGACCAGTCACAGCAAATACTGATGATGTGGAGCAACTGAAACTGGTACACCGCTGGTAGAAATGGAAGATGGCACAACCGCTTTGGAAAAGATTATGGCAGCTTCTTAAAAAGTTAACATACCCCTACTCTCCATTTCAGCCATTCAAACGTCACTAAGTATTTAGCCTATAAAGACATGAATGCATGTGTCCATAACAAAGACTTGCTTGTAATAGCCAAAAACTGAAAACAACCCAACTGTTCATTAAAAGACGAACAGATGCCCTAGCCAGTTTGTCTCAGTGGATAGAGAGTCAGCCTGGGTACTGAAGGATCCCAGGTTCAATTCTGGTCAAGGGCACATGCCCAGGTTGTGGGCTTGACCCTCAGTAGGGCGTGTGCAAGAGGCAGCCAATCAACGATTCTCTCATATCACTGATGTTTCTATTTCTCTCTCCCACTCCCTCTCTGAAATCAATACAATATATTTTTTAAAAAAGATAACTAGATAAACCGTTGTTATGTCCATACAATTGAGTAGCTCTCACAATGAAAAGAAATGAACTATATATTTTAATTCAAGGAACAACACAGATGAATTTAAAAATAATTATTTTGATTGTGAAAAGCCAAATGAACACAAATAAATGAAAAAGAGCACATACTATATGATTTCATGCCTCCAACAGTATAGGAAATGCAAACCAATCCAGACTGAAAGAAAACAGATCGCTGGTTGCCTGGGTTGGAGAAGTGAGCAGGATCAGGAGAGAGGAAATACAAAAGGCCACAAAGAAACTTGGTGTGGGGCATACCCACTTTTTGATTGTGGTGATAGTTTATGGGTGAACCACATATCGAAACCTATCAAATAGTGCATTTTAAGTATATGCAGTTTACATTTCCCCTTAATGAAGCTTTTAAAATAAAAGTCATGAGATAGGAACTGTCCCTCAATATTCTTGAGACTTGAGACTCAAGTAGCCATCTACCACACAGGTGAGTCAGAGAGGAGCAGGTGCCACAGCCCTGACATAAATGAGCCACTAAATTAGTCAAGTGAGAAACTTCCTTATCTTTAGGCGGCTTTCAGTTAATAAAACGTCCTCACTGCTTAATAAACCTACAAATCATGTCACTGTCGGAACCTTTGCTTCTTCTCAAATCCTTCTCAGCTGCCATGTGAAGCTACTCTCTGAAGCACTTTCTGCCCATTACCTCTAGAATCACGAGGGGCAAAAGCTCATATCTTCTGCTACTAGGAAGCTTCCATCAACCAGCTTACCTCAGAACTTCAGATACTCACACCATTTTTTTTTTGGTAGAGGTTTTTTGGGGGGGGGGGGGTTTTGGGGTTTTTTGTGTGTTTTTGGGTTTGTTTTGCTTGTAGGGGAACTCCACGGGAAGGTTTCCTTCATCTCTTAGAGCCTATGTAATATAGTTCTTTCGTTTCACCACACAGCGTCACAGCAAATTCAAAAGCAATGCTCACTTTCCACAGGCACATTTGATTACTATGTGACTCACTCTGCCATATTTATTTATGGGAATTTCTGTCGTTCATACTCTATTTCCATCCATGCTATTTGTCTGACTCCCACCCTGAAGTTCATAGAACATAGATCATGTGACTGAGAGCAGGGAATTCAGGTGAAAGTCTGCATAAGGAACAACTGGAACCCAAGAGCCCCTACTCTACCCTACAACAGCCAGGCCCACCTCCGCTTCTCCATCACAACCTAAGACCAGAGGCTTACTATGTGGATAGGCTGAGCCAGAGAAGCTCTGACGTCAGGCACATCAAATTTAGTTTAAGGAGGGATACAGAACCCTCCTGAAGCAGAGTATCTAAATGAGAGTTAGAACCCTTTACATCCCTAGACCTGACTGCCTTACTTATAACTTCCAGGAGTATGGACGGTTTATGTCTCGAAAAATAGAAAAGCCCACGAGAAGACTCAAAGATACTGCAACTCGAACTGCTACCCACCCAATCACTTAGTAAAGTATACCAGTCAAAAAGCTCCACCCCTGCAGAATTTTAGATCAATTTCAACACCTCCTTTGGGTATGAACAGAAAACCAATGAGCCTGGCTTCTGGCTGAGCAGCGCTCCCCCTGTGAGAGTGCACTTACCACCAGGGGGAAGATCCTGCAATGAGCAGATCAGGCCAAAACAGGCTCTCTGACATCCCCTGAGGGGTTCCGGATTGTGAGAGGGTGCAGGCCAGGCCAAGGGACCCCACCGGTGCATGATCGAGGCTAGGGAGGGACCAAGGGAGGGTTTCAGGGCATATCCTGTCTGTCTCACTTAGTCCTGATTGGCCGGACCCCAGCAGCAAGCTAACCTACCGGTTGGAGCATCTATCCCCTGGTGGTCAGTGCATGTCATAGTGACTGGTCAACCAGTCAACTATCTGCCCCCTGGTGGTCAGTGCACATCACAGGAAGCGGTTGCATGGCCTTAGCATATCATTAGCATTATTATGCTTTGATTGGTTGAATGGACGACCGGACACTTAGCATATTTGGCTTTTATTATATAGGATCATCTGAGAGAAAATGTTGCATTCATAAAACAAAAACAGGATATTAAAAAGAAATAGTTTCTTCATTCTTGGAAAATGAAACATATTCAGTAAGTCAGTTTGGAAAGGCAAGCTGAAGAAGTCTCCCAGAAGCAAAACAAAGACGCAGATTTACAATGGAGATAAAATTAAATGGCTGCACCAGGTGGACCTAGACCTGATTACAAGTTCTAAAACACGTGCACACGCACACGCGCACACACACACACACACACACACACACAGAAGGTTATGGGGGGAAAGAAGCGAAAATTTCTAAGGGCTAAAGGTAGGCCATTGAGTTACAGTGAAAGTACCACAAACGTCCAGTACAATAAATGAGTAAAGAGGCCCATACCAAGGTACAATGTGATATTATAGAATGCTAGGGTTAAAGAAAGCTGGGGGAAAAAAGGTCAGGAAGGATTATATATCCAAACCACAGTGCACTTCAGTACCTAGAAAATAATAAAAATTAGAACAAAATGGAACAATGCCTTCACACATGAAGGGAAAAGGATTGACTTTTAGTCTTTTATACGCAGACCAATTATGAATCTTGTACGAGAAGAGAATAAAGACATTCTCAAATATGTAGGATTTCAAAGTGTACTTTTCATACATGTGCTCTTTCTCAGAAAGCTAATGGAGGCTGTGCCCTACCTGCAAGAATAAATGAAATAGGAAAATAATTTAAGAAATAGGAGATCCTATACAGGAATGAAACTTAAGGAATTTGCATGACAATAGTAATGGGCACCCAGCCTAAGGAGCCAAGAGTAAAGACTGGAGCAATGGGCTTAAGAGTTCCAGAAGAATTGGCACTACAAAACACATTTTTTAAAATATATTTTTATTGATTTCAGAGAGGAAAGGAGAGGGAGAGATAGAAACATCAATGATGAGGGAATCACTGATCGGCTGCCTCCTGTACCCCCCTTACTGGAGATCGAGCCCACAGCCTGGGCATGTATGTGCTCTTGACTAGAATCAAACCTGGGACCTTTCACTCCACAGGCCGACATTCTATCCACTGAGCCAAACTGCCTACATTTTTAAAGACAGGTTTAAAAGATTATCATATGTGTTTGGGCTTACTGAGGAATTTAATGGCTCCAGTAGTATTTGGATAAATAATCATAATAGGTTAAAAAAAGTGAAGAGGAAAAAAGAGAGACCATTATAACTCTTGGAGGAACAAAGGGATTAGAGACAATAAATGTAAGATACAATTAACAGGGTTCAGCTAATCCTATCTAATCCTATCTAATAAAAGAGAAACATGGTAATTGGCGTACAACCGCTACCCTTCCCATTGGCTAATCAGTGAGATATGCAAATTAACTGTCAGCCAAGATGGTGGCCGGCAGCCAGGCAGCTTAAACTGAACTTGAGGCTTGCTTGCTTCAGTGACGGAGGACTCCAACTTCCCCCGCCTGCAGCTGCAGGCCTCTGAGCTGCAACTCTAAGCAACTATGTTACAAATATAGAAGCTAAAAAAAACCCAGAAACCTGCTTTAGTCCACTGG
>NW_006383015.1:642274-647856 GCF_000327345.1 Myotis davidii | reverse complement strand
CTGCTACTTGAAAAACCTTTGAATTATTTTCTTTCTGGAAAATACAATCTGTACATATAAAAGGCTAATATGAAAAGTGTCCCCTTGGGGATTCGACCGGGAGTTTGATTACTCGCTATGACATGCACTGACCACCTGGGGGTGGTGCAGAATGAAGGAAGGCTTCGGCTGGCACCTGGCAGCTGGCAGCTGGGGAAGAGAGGCCCAGGCTGGCATCCGGAAGGCCCCAATCAGCCCTGATCGCTGGCCAGGCATAGGGACCCTACACGGCACAAATTTTTGTGCACCGGGCCTCTAGTAACAGTTATAATCATAATACAGGCATTATAATGATGTAATACAAAAATAATAAAAAACATGAGAAGGGAAAGGAGATATGGTGGTTTGGGGGTGAGGGGAAGAGAGCTCCTTCCAAAACAAGTCTACAGATGTCTAAGTTCATATTGTATAAAGACTTGAGAAGTAAAGAACAAAAGAAACAGGTAGAAGAGTATAAAGTGATGCCCGTGTGAAGGACTCGAAGGCAGGAACGAGTAGAGGACTGCTGCTTTCTATAATGAGCCTTCCTATAGGAGAGTTCTGAACTGCATACATCCTATTTATTGTATTACTTTGATAAAACTTTTGAAGTACTATGTAAATATATGGTATTAAGTGATTATTTTCAGAGTTAGTCTCCAAACAATGTAGCCCAGATAGCCTCAAGCCTACTCTTTCTATAGCTAAGAACTACAGCTGAATTCAAATAAAGAAGAAAAAAGACAAGAGAGATGCTGTAGCTACAAACTCCTTGAGTACAATATGTCTCTATGATTGGATAAATAAAGAAAAACCTGAATTTCTCCTCACTGGTCTAATCTTCTAAAAAGTCATTTTAAAAATTGCCTTATTCATTGTCATTACAATTCCAGCAACATTTTCAATATCCTATTTTGCCATCATTAATACAACATACCTCCTACTTGAAACTACTCTTTCAACTTCTATTGTTTAATTGATGGTATAATTGAGTCTGGCAAGAATATTTGAAATGTCCCACTCTGGTTTTCTCTAACTTTACTTCAATAACTTCCAAAAGCACATGACTAGAAATTGATCCTTCTCATAAACTATCTTCTTTTCCATATATGACCCTAGACTTAATTCATGTGCTAACGCTGGGAGATCAGAAGTAACACAAAGCCCATCATAATGCTTCAAATAAAATACTACTACTGCCCAGAAAAAAATCTTTATTATTCTGAAGTAAATGTTTTGGTTCTAAAGTCATCCTGCTCCAGATAATACAAAAGCAATATCTATTTAACTATCTACCTATATCTATCAACCTATAGATTGATAGAGATATACCTATATCTATATTATATCTCTCTCACACACACACCTGTCTCTAAAAAGTAACATGTAGCAATTTTCAAAGTAATTTTAAGAGACTTCAATCACAAGTTTTAAGGAAAGCTAAAACATCAGCACTAATAAGCAAAATCAATCAATCCCTAGTCAAATTAAACAGGGTTCAATTAACAAGCACCTGGCTAGGGTCAAACTGATAAGCCACTGCAAAAGAAAGGTACTACCACACTAAGCTATAAAAAGATATATGACATCTAAATTTTAGTTACTGAACTGTCCTATAGCAGACTCTCTCCTCTCCATCCACAGTTAAGTCTAAACTTCTATTTCAGTGTCTCCCTGAAGTATTTCGAAGTTACTCATTTCAAAGACACATCAGCATATATTTCAGTCAACTCCTCTTGGCTACTAGAAAACACTGCTGTTTTCAATTAGCATTGTCAGAAAGTGAAGCACCCTCTGGTCTTTTCACTGAAAATCAATTACGGAAAGAAAAAAAAAACAGTTTAGGTGGTCTAATTTAGCCGTGCCATATGTATAGTACAAGGTGTTCAACAGCTTTGATGAAAAATTGGCAAGGATTTTAGCCAGCTGTCTGAGGTCTTGGTGTTACACATGGAAAATGAATATTCATTCATTAAATTTTCTTCACTTTGTATACATAACATTTTTTCCTTCTAGAATTATGAACTTCCCTCCTGTCCTTTCCAGTTGGACAAGGTTAAAATCCCTTTACACAAGTCTCAGTATTCTGCTGATTACCACTCCACTAAAATAACGGCCCCGTTTTATGACTACATAGCATGTATTAGGCGGCATGTTTTTATTTTGGCATTTTCTGAATATAGACTTACCTTCCTGGTAGAGGTGTGCAAGAACTGACTTTCCCCAGTGCTACACTATCTTGAGAGCGCTCTGCTTTCCCACCTGTTTTCTCCAAGTTTGTTTTGCTTTCAAACAGTAGAAATGGGGAGTTTTTCTAACTCTGACCATAATGCACAAATACATTTACTATTTCAACCCAGGTCGCACACATGTAAAACTAAAATAAGTTTACCCAAGACAAGTCCGTATTGTAAGATATAATGCACTCTGATTGTATATTCTACTGCACTTCATTTAAAAAAAAAAATGCTGCCAAAACCAGTTTGACTCAGTGGATAGAGCGTCGGCCTGTGGACTGAGGGGTCCCAGGTTCGATTCCGGTCAAGGGCATGTACCTGGGTTGTAGGCACATCCCCAGTGGGAGATGTGCAGGAGGCAGCTGATTGGTGTTTCTCTCTCATCGATGTTTCTAACTCTCTATCCCTCTCCCTTCCTCTCTGTAAAAAATCAATAAAATATATTTAAAAACATAAAAAATAAAAAATAAATAAATAAAAATGCTGACAATCCACTAAGCTGACTTTATAGCCCACTAATGGTCACATCAAAGCTGAGGTAAATTCTCAGTGGTTTAAACACTTCTGAATTTGTGAAGACAATCTGGATTGTGGTCTTAATTCTTTCAGTACATAGCTGGAGGAGCTTACATAAGTCATTTCATTTAAGAACTTCAGTTCCTTAACAGTGAAATAAGGGAGCTGACACTATGGTATGGGACTATACTAACTGGACTTAAGAATTAAGGTTCTGGAGCTACAGTCAACTTTAATTTTCTGAGACATTTCATTCTAGCAGCACTGTGCTAAGATAACTAGGTGATATTATGGCAAAATTAAATACTTAAATTCAACTGAGATAAATATTTGAAGAAATAAGACAACTGCTTTGTTTCAAATCTTTTCATCAAAATGAAAAGCAAAACACATCGTTCTTCTTACATTAAAATTTTGTGTTGTTTCGTGATAGATAGAAATACATATAAGTTAAATAATCATTTGGAAAAAAGACCTAAGTCGAGACCACAAAACAGGGACATACAGTTTGCAGTGATGACAGAACTTTAGAGAGCTTTGCAAGCATTAACAAATTGGTTAAACCCTGGCGATTATTTATTCATCAAAAGGCCCAAATATTGCAATACCAAAATATCTCAATGCATAAATGCTATGATAGAAAGTTTCCTGTAAGTCAGGTGACCTTTAAAAATGTTAACATCCATCCCACTAAGATTAATGATCCCCTCCCTGTTTTTCCACCTGGGATTCTATTCCTAGGTTTTTTTTGAAGATAGAGTACTCTACAAATACTATGGCATTTGTCTGTAAAAACATTTGTACTGTCAAGGCAAGATTTACCTATTCACCTATGTACTTGAGGAGTAAATTAGTAGAACCTGCTACAATTTAAATTTGCTTCAAACCATCTAAAGTGCTGCTAGGCTAATCCAACTAAGTAGGTGATTTTTTTTAAAGTTATTTCAATGCTATTTTGCTTAAAAATAAACTACAAAAGGAAAGTCTAGATATCAAATACTAGCAATAGTTGGATGATAACTAATTATGGTAGAAATCCATTCAAAAAAGAAAATATTAAAAGCATATTAGTTATGTACACACTATCACCAATCTACTTATAAAATAGTAATAGCATAATAATTTTTAAATGCTAATATTTTAAGGCACATAATTAATCCCCATAAAAAAATACAAACAAGTTCCCTTCCATGACTTAGGTACATATCTTCAGAAAAGGTCAAATGGGGACTAAATCAACCCAAAATAATATGAGAGTGGCATAAGGTCTTATAGTTAGTGATAACCTAAGAACCACCAACAGAGCATTTTCCAGGACCATATTCAGGCTGAAACTGAGCTTACAATACACTTGGGTTCCACAAAAATAAAGGTGCACCTTCTAAAAAGAATGGCTTAAAGTTCCAGAAAGTAGCAAGTTGTCTTGATTTTTCATCTTGGAGCTACCACCAAAGAGTAAAGCACTGACAAGGAGGATGAATGCCTTACAAATGAATATGCTCCATGCATTTTGGTTCTCGGAGGCAAACCAATTAGTGAACGCACTTTACAGAGTTCTCACGTCAGTGTAAGGGAAAAGGAACAGCACGGTCCCCAAAAGGAAACCAGTAAGGTTCTCCATTTCCAAGTGCCTCCTGCGCAATCATGCAATAGGAAAACAAAGAAAGCCAGGAAAGCCCGGCTTGCAAAAGTAGGAAGGGCCTTAGATTTTAAAAATCAAGATAAAAGAGGGATTGCAGCTCTTCTTCAGGCCACTGCTGTGTGGAGGAGAGCGCTGTTCATGTACCCTGGCATGAACCTAAGTCCCACCCTAGACTAAGCTTCTACTCACCTGACCATACCCCACCACCTCTAGTGACTGAAGAAAGCATATTAGCATTACTCCGTGAGCAAGTTGCATGAAAAATAAACAATAAAAGAATTAGGACCCCTCCGAAGTGGCTCATTGATGGAAAGCAGAAAAAGCTAACCAGATTTCAACTGAAAAATAAATTCTGCCAGCCTCACATTTTTTGATAACTGAAAGTTTCTGGAAAAAAAATAATAAGTTCCTCTAATCTCACTTTTCTCCAACAGTTTAATTTTAAAAATTAAAAAAAGTCCCTTGGTTGCTAGGCAATAGAGTGTCTTCAAACTGCCACTCCATTCCCTAAAAAGCCCCCATTTTTTACAACATGATTGATAGGATAGGAAAGCCACCTTTTAAAAAAACAAAGTCAGTCTCTGAAATGAGGAGCTACCAAAGAAAACGCAGGGAATGGACGTGGGGCTGCACAACTGAGTGCAGGAGCACTCTGTGAGGATAGCTCCAACGCTAAGCAGCCTGGTACGCCACGGGAGGAGGGACCACACGCGAGCCCCATCCAGCCTCCGTGTGGGAAGAAAGAACAGAAACAGTCACAGGCTGAGGCCAACCCCTCCCCATCCCCCGTCACTACCGAAAAAAGACTGGGAAAAGGAGCAAGCCCGAGTAACAAAAGGAGAAAATTGCATGGGTTTTTCAATGAACGCGAACGAGGAGCTTGGGACCCAAAAATCAGCAGAGACCAGAATGCAAGGAGATGGAGGGACCAGTTCATCCCCTTCTGCGTGGCGGGAGCTCGTGGAAGGAAGCAGGTTTCCACCCTCAAGTTAAGCCTCCTTTCAGCGCCCAACTTGGCACCTGCCAGGCCACCACGTCCGGGGGCCCTGGCGAGCCCGCCCGCCCTACTCTGGCAGCCCACGCCCTCCCCGCCTTCCGGGGCCTCGGAGGCCAGGGTCCTGGGGCAGGGAGCGGAGCTCGGCAATACCAGGTGTAGTCGTCCTCGGTCC
>NW_006383015.1:636892-641746 GCF_000327345.1 Myotis davidii | reverse complement strand
TGCTCGCATCAGCACCGGGCCCCAGCCCCGCGCCGAGGCAGCCTCCGCCGAGCTGCTCTGCACATGCTCAGACCGTCTCTCCAGTCCCCTGGGCGCCCGCGCGGCTCCGGGTTTTAGTCGCGGCCCCAGGGTGGGGTGGGGCGCGGGCACCGGTGGGCGGGGCCTGGGTGGAGGACCGGCCTGGGGTGCGAGGCCTCAAAGGGGCGGGGCCTCTGCTCCGCCCAGGCTACCTAATCCCAGGTGCCTGATTGGACCTTGACGGAACTTTCCCGCCAGAGGCACGTTCTCCCGCCCCGGGGAGGAGGGCGCAGTGCGAGCCTCCCCGAGCCGGGGGCGGGGTCCCAAAGAATCCGCTGCTGCAGGTGCGAGCCCTTAGAGGCGTGCACTTCGCGCCCTCTGGTTTGCTACCTTCCAAAAACACTGTTAGGCTTAGCGACATGATCTGCTAGCCACAAGATAATGAAACCCGTAGAAAATCAAAAGGCAAGGGAATGCTACCCTAAGAACCAAAAGGTAAATACAGGGAAGAGAAAGGGTGGATACAGAAGCAAAATCCACTAACGGGTGGATACAGAAGCAAAATCCACTAATGGGTGGATACAGAAGAAAAATGGTGGGAGAGGGGAGGCCGAGAAGAAAGAAGAGATCCCCCTCACTAGGAGAGGGAGAGTGGCCAACTGCTAAAGAGACAAATGTTCACTTCAGTTTATTCAAAAATAGCCTAATTTGAACTATTCTATTACCACCAATGTTTGCCCCGATAAAACGATGGTTTTTCCATACCATATATAGTCATATATTCATTAAACAAAAAAAGCACCCACTCTGCGCCTGACACCTTTGTAAGACTTGGCCATGCAAGCAGTGAGTAAAACAGATGAAAGTCATTATGCGAGACACTGAGTAAAATTGGGTAGCGCTCCACCTGTTCGGTAATTTACAAGCTATTAAGGTCAGACTTGCTGGGGGACAAAAGAACAACATGAAACCTCAGAACTCTACCCCTAACTCACCTGTTTCTTACATCTTGTGGAAAACATCCGCAAACCTGCTTTTAGATGAGGAAGGAGAGGCTTTAAACGCAGGAGAATTGACTCCAGTTTTCTTCAATTACTGTTGACTTAGCATTTTAAACGTCTAATACAATCAGACAGAAGTCATAGATTTTATTCTGAGAAAAGTCCACACAACTGGTCCTCATCCTCTGATATCTTGTGAAGGGCTGACTCAGGGACTTTACACACCGATCTGTGTGACAATGTACCACATGGCTCTGGAACACAAACACATGTATCAGTTGGTCTTAGATGTGGCTCTGTGCCTACCTGCTCAGAAACACTTGTGTCTTCTCGGTAGTCAAACTTTGTCTCTAGCTTCTGTGTGAAGTGGGTGTTCTGTACTTAGCTTGCTTAGTGAGAGCTTCAATAAATTAGATAAATGTGTGTGTATAATTACCCGGAACCTTCCTTCCAGCTGGCTACACCACCACCAAACCACCTGTATCACCCATCACCTTTCCAAGTTTCAGTTTATCTTCTGGATATTGTGGTTCTTACTAAAACCTGGAGAAGTGGAGTAAGACTACTGAAAAGTCCTAAGTAAAGAATCTATTGAAGGATTTTTTTCCGCATGCTCAGTGGCAGATGCGGGTAGCAGTATCCCTGCAACACAAAGAAAGGGAGACGACAGACACAATGAGAACAAAGAGCTGCTGAGTTCCACATTAGAAAGGAAATTGGGAATAGGCACAGGCTAGTGAAGACAACAAGAATTAACATGTCAAGAAAAGCAGTCACTCTAGTGCAAAAGGTATACACTCTAGAGGAGAGGAATAAACAGCCGGGTCCTCCCCCATGCACCCCATATGGCCTATAGAATACATCCAAACAACCAGTAGTCAAGCTTTAGAACTGTGTTTTCTAAGTAACACTCATTATAAAAGTCTTTGTTTCTTAAAAAGAATGCATTCATTGAAATTTAGACCTAAAAGAGAGATTAAAACATTCTGGCCTAAATTTCTATTCTGCAAATAGAAATGTGCCCTCTTCCTGTTTTAAAAGTGTGAAGTGATTTGTGTCTAGAGAAATTTTAAATCATTTCTTTCCTTCCTCTTTTTACCCCTTCTGTGAATTACACATGTAGACACACCAGAGGCACGAAAAATGCATACTGGTTTTAAGTTGGTATCCCCAGGATGCCAGTATCTTTAACATGTACATAATTAAAAGAGGTTGATGGTGTCAAGGTTTTAATTAAGCAGACTTGATTTTTTTTTATTTTGATGCAAATGTGTAGGCTTTGTGTTTTGAAAGAAATTTCACACATAGTTGCTCGATTTTAATTTTTTCCATTTTAAATGAAATGCACAAGGTGATTTCAGAGGTTTACAAAGAAGATATGAAAAATATCTACGTCTCATTAAAAACGTTATGCTTTACAGATATGTTTGAAACACCATAAGCTGATGAGAAACATCCATATGCCACGTGTTCTTTTAAGAGAGAAAGTAAACTTATTTTGACTTGTAGTTTTCTCTAATGATCTATGGACATCCAATTGATGCAGCCACAGAATTGCAAAAGAGCATAGTTTCTTCTTGAATTTGTAAATTGAATTCTCCAAGGAAACCTAGGAACAGCTCATTATTTATTATCCCTGTTTTATAGATGACCTAAGAAGGTGAGGGTTACTTTCCCAAGTTAAATCATGAAAATGACAATCCACAGCAGTTTCTAGTGGTCCAACCACTCCTTTCCTTATATCATCGTCTTAGAGTTCAGTTCCTCTCAGAGTAAGTGCCATGTTTGAAATGTGCATTTTCAATCAGTGCAGTGGACACACCTTAATATGAGCATCACTTTCATTCAAGTTGATAGATCCAGTTACTGCAAGAGAGAGTCACTGAATGTGTTAAACTGAGATCAAAGGTCCCTGACTGTGTTTTCCTGTGGATTCAGCCCAGACTACAGTGTTTGCTTTTTTTTTTTTTTTTGGCATCTTAATGGACATTCCTGTTTATCCACACATAATAGACTTGAATACTGTGACATCCCACTGCCATTGTGCAGTGCCTAGCACAGTGTTTAGCACATAACAAAGTAACATTGAAATAGGTTTTTGAAGAAGAGATGAATATGTAAACAACTCTCCAAGTTCTAGTTGAAATTTAGACAAGAACCTAATTATTTCCATAAAACTCATTTAGCAAATGGTAACAACACAGGAGGATCAAAAGGCTTTTTACAGACCCCATAATAATCAATTATTTCTCATCTCACCCAGTTAAAAGGTAGAAAAACACATGCATCTACTAGTAATTAGTGCATTTTCATGTAAGGGGATGATGCAGAGAGAAAACAAAAGAAAACATGACGCCAGAATTTGTGTAAATACAGGCATTCCTCATTTTATGTGCTTTGCTTTATTGCACTCCACAGATGTTGCTTTTTTTCTTTTCTTTTCTTTTCTTTTTTTTTTTTTTTTAACTGAAAGCAAGGTTACATGTCACTTCATTGTTGTGGCCTGGAACTGAACACACAATCGATATCTCTGGGGTAAGGCTCTAGTCCTCCTCTGTTCTGACCCCACCCAACTCTACTACTCTACTACCCATGTAATTATATCCTATAAAGTCACATGCAGTAGTAGTTATAATAATAATAGTAATAATAACAATTCTGTTTATTTGGCAAGCTATACTTGTCGGAGCCCTTTATAATAAACAGTTATTACATGTCTATTACATTCAAGTCACAATGCTAGATGGTATTTTAATAGTGAGTAAAACAGTGTCTCTGCCACCAAGACCTTATCTGGTTGGAGAAAAAGAGCATATGAGAAACTAACTATAGTCCAAGACTTAGTGTGATAAGGATCATGATGAAAACAACAGGGAGCAGACTGACAGCTGTCAGAGGGGAGGGCGGTGGGGGGGTGTCATTTATCCATCACTCAGGGTCTGCTGGTCAGCCCTGGCAGATCTCCCTCTCCCTTCCACTCTGAAAATAAATTTTATGATGCCTAAAATTGTTCAAGAGGAACCCCACATACAGCAGCATGGTGATTGCCAGAGGAGGAAGAGGCCACAGGGGAGATAAAGAGTGGTGGAAAGAGACTTGACTTTGGGTGGTGAGCGCATGATGAAGTATATAGATGATGTGTTATGGAATTGTACACTTGAAACCTGTGTGGTCTTATTAACCTATGTCACCCCAATACATTCAATGTTTTGAAAAAGATAATTAAAAAGGAAAATACAAGTTAATGGCATCAGAAATGCCCAAGAAGGAACAATTAACTTGGGGAAGACTTCATGTAGAAATCATACGTTATTTCACCTGGATCTCTTTATCCTGCTGCAAGCCTTTGGAGCAAGTGTGGTAGTCACCATTAGATAGGTTACAGAATATACTAAAGCAAGGATAGAACTAGGATATAGCACCCAATTCTAATTCCTAGCTAGTATTATTTCCTCGGTGGTCAAATCGCTTTGTTTTTATCCACTGCTATTCCCATTAAAATGAAATTTTTACAGTTTATCTTTATAGTAGCTGTTGGTGCTTAGTAAATGCCAGCAATTAGTCTAAGCCTATTATTCATATTAACTAATTTAATCATCAAACAACCCTTTGAGGTAGTTTCTATTGTTATCCTTATTTTATAAATGAAGAAATGGAGGCAGAGACAGGTCAAACAATCTGCCCAAAGTTACCCAGCCAGTAAGGGGCAGAGCCCGGATTTGAAGCTAGGCAGCCTGGACTAGTTCAAGCTCATAAATTGCAATATCTCTTTTCTGGTCTTAGGTAGCACCCAACAAAATACCCTGCTCTGGTCTTAGTGACTTATCAATAAAAG
>NW_006383015.1:628541-636868 GCF_000327345.1 Myotis davidii | reverse complement strand
AAGTCTGATTCATTAGCAAGCAAATATTATTGAAACTTTAAAAGTCACCAAGCACAGATTAGAAAACAGTAGGTTTCCAAGATCAACAAAGTTGCCAGAGCTGGAACAACATTACAATGGCTATTCATTCGATACTTATTTCTGCTCAGATGACAAAAGAGCATAAACCATCACTTCTTTGTTTTGCATTTCTAGCCATTTGGATTCTTCAAATGCCAGTGACCTCTCTCACAGCCTATGTCGGGCCTGAACAGATCCCAAAATGGTTTTGGAGGTATTTTAAAATTTAAAAATGTAATAAATAAATTCAGAAAGGTTTTCAAAACCTGAAACATTTTTTACCCAAAACAGATAGACATTTGTGAACAGTAAGCATGAGAGATTGCTTAAACCTGGAAGAATAACCTCATACTTAAAAGTATCTTTATTTTTTTTTTAAATTTCCTCAAGAGAAAAGTGAATCTGGTATGACTTGAGTCTTGCCAGAAAAAAAATTGGTAACTTAAACTGCCATCACACTTGGGGTCTACTCTAGATCTTTTGAAAATATTTGGATTTAGGATAATCTATTTTCTTGTTTTCCCCAAATATTTTATCATAAATGCCAATGTGGTAGAGTTTTCTTTCTTCAATTCAAAGAATTTTCTTTGATCATTTCCAGAGCTTTTGTAAAACTCCCTTGCAAAAAATTGCAATCACCCTGGAGTGTTTATAAACCAAAGTCAGAAAGCACTTGAAAGTCTGTGTGACAGGACAGTGCAAGGAACCTTCCTATGACAACGGGTCCTTCAGTTCTCCTTCAAGGGGCCAGCACAGTTGGCAAAGCCATGACTGTTAGAATCTCAGTTAATGGCACTGGAGGGCAGCGTACAGAGAATAGTGCAGCATTCTCATGGGCAAGTCATCATATCTAGAAGTTATAAGCCAGCCTCAAAGAAGTTGCCGCAAGTTTATTCAAAACAAATCGTCAGTGAGTACCTCATCATAGTCTGTGCACATAATTAATTTTCAGAAAAGAATGATAATTCTATCATAAAGGGTGATCTGTGTTTTCAACTGTAATATCTTGTTCTAGATCCTTCACAGAAACAATGATTATAATTGTGTCACAAAAGGATTTGTCATAATGATTACAGTTAGGTTCTTATTTCTTATCTTTGGAGATATTTTTCTTGTTTGTTTTCCGAAAGGAAGATATGTGTCAACTAGCAGAAAATGCTTATATTAAAGATATGGTGGCTTTCACCAAAACAGAATGCAAAAGCTTCAAAGATGAATGAACTCTGGTAACTAAGGAAGTGTCAAATAGGCAGGAGGGGGGAATTAACTCCTGGGATAGTTTTCCAGCTTTCTAACCAGCTTAAAGCCTGTTTTCAGACTCGGAGCTTTATTTGATTGTATCTGTAAGCATTTTTTATTAGTCTGTGGAAAACAGTGTCTGGAAGCTCCCAGGTGCTACTAATGAACTGGAGGCAGAAAAAAACACAAAAACAATAAAACATGATTTTAAAAGATCAGGCTTATTAGATGATTAGGCCAAGAGATTGCAGATGCATCTCTAAAAATAAAAAAATCTAAAATAAAATATCTTGTAGAAGACAGAAATCCAGGTAATAACTGTGGAAACCTAACTTGGAAACGAGATGGTGGCATTCCGTCACCATGAAGATGCAGTGCTCATGTGGACAAACAGGAAGACAGAGCTGGCTTGGGAGACTGTCATTCTGCCTCAGGTTCCTAGGCTCAGGGAGGCTCCATCTCCCAGCTTCCCTAATCCCCAGGGTAAGAACAAAAGGTCTGGCCAACTGTGTACTAGCTTATAAAGTCCCTGCCTAACACTGGCACAAAATCCTTCTACTCATTGCATTGACCAAAGCAAGTCATTGGCTACACATAACTTCAAGGCAGCATATGACCAGAAGAATAAGAAATATTTAGTGTTGGCACTGCCTACTAAATATACTTCTATGTGAACTATTTCTACTGCTATATAAAGGGTAAGATTTACCTTAAAGATTTTGGATGAGCCCTGGCTGGTTTTTCTCAATGGATAGAGTGTTAGCCTGCCAACTGAAGGGTCTCGGGTTCCATTCTGGTCAAGGGCACATGCCCAGGTTTCCATCTCTCCCTCTCCATTCCTCTCTGAAATGCTGTTGTGGTTGTTTGGCCATAATTTTATTGTTATTGTATTGTTGGCTCATTTGTAATTTAGAAAATATAATTTTATTTGCTTGTATATATTTTCATCATCTTTTACTACATAAATCTGATTCATTGATATTTGATGAGACAACCATTGTGCCCTAGTACACAGTCAATACTTGAAAATGTTGCATGTGTGCATGAATAGTATGTATCTATTTTATTTGTTAGGTGTAGGATACATGCACACATATAATTTATATACATAGAAATATATAACACTTATCTAAACATAATATTTATGAAAATATACATGATTGAAATCATGTTGCTTATTTATGTTATTCAAATCTTGATTTTCCAAGTTTAGAGTTCATTCAGCTTACTGAGTTTTAGAAATTATATTTTTTGCATAACTTTCCACTTCTTTGGAATGATACTATTCCTTTTTGTATCACCTTGATAACTCTATACATACTAATCTTAAAGGCTTTTTAAGTTGGCACATTTATTTGCATTTTGTCTAGATTGATTTCATTTCCCAATATTTTATATGGGGATTTGCTATCTTTCTCAGTGTTAATTTTGCTTGTGTGCTTGGGAATTTTGGTTTGTAGATCACTTGAGTTGGTACGACTTTTCTTTCTCTCCCTCTTCCTCCTCTCTATTTAGAAATTTTGTGGTTGCCTCAGTCCAGACTCAAAGACCCATAGTCCAAAACCATTTCTTTTCTTGCTGCTCAGTGTTCTTATTCCACCACCAGATTAGGGATGGTTTAAAGTGAAATGATAAATCAACTAGGCTTGGTCATGATGGCTGAGTGTCCTGGCGTCTACCTTGGTTCTTGGATTCCTACAAGCTGTAGCTCCAGGGCAGCACCTTTTCCTGTCTCTGTTCCCAGGATGGGGGAGAGGAAGGTGGATGGCAGGAAGTGACTTGCCACCCCATCCCACTTGTCCATGGCCTCGGGAAACTGAATCCCCCTGTCTCTGCCACACTGGTACTGAGAATGGCAGTCCTGTGGCTTCCATCTCGCATTTTGCCTCCAGTTCTTGGTCCATTAAACGGATTGTTTTCTTCCATTGTTATGTGGTTGGATGTGGATTCTGTGGTGACTCAAAGCATGAACTTCGAATGCCATTTCGGTAAGAAGTCTACACTTTTTTATTATCTACCTTTAAAAACTCCAATCTAAACAGGACATCGTACCCCCCACTCCACAGGAGATGGCTGACTGTGTGCAGGTTACAAATCCGGCTCCAGCAGTTCCCAGTACACCCTACTGGGAGCACCATTCCTCTACAAGCCCAGCGCTGTCGGAGAATGAAAGAAAGTTCTACATGGTTTTAAACTCTCTTACATAAAAACTCAAAGGCACATTATATAAAACATTTTCTCATAGAAATTAAGATTAGAAAGTGTCACTTGCGTCCTGGTACAGTGATATGACGTCTGCTACCAGTCTGAGGAGTCCACTAGGCGTGGCAGCAGCTCACCTCTCAGCACCACCTCCTAGAATGTGTGGCCTCAGTAACTCTTGTTCCCACATACTGGTCATCAGCTGACAAAAAATGAGGCACTGGCTTACAAAACACACACAACACTGTTTAATATGAGTTGTAATGGATTTTGAAATCTACAATAAACGATACTCTTAAAATAAACATCTCAGAATCACACTTGAGATGTTTTTCTCCCCTTTTTTTGGCAAAGAGTGGAATGGAGAAGAGAAGGGAGGTTTACATTTGGATTTGTTTTAAATTTTAAAAGCTGTCCTTTTAAATTTACCATCTGTTACTGCAGTGCTTCATAGCGGTTGTGGTAAGCGTTCAGGGATACCAGACAGAAGCATGGTATAATCGGGTATGGCTCGACCCCTCCTGTGCCTTTCTCGTGGAGGGAGACCAACTCATTGTGAGTCTTGTCACATCACTAGAGAGTTTCTCTGCAAATAAGTTAGCCCTCTGGTTAATGCACAGCAGAAACGAGAAGTAGCTATGGACATTCTTGTGACTCATTTGAATTACCAGGTGCTAATTCTGAGCAGAAAATTGTACCGTCCTCCTCAGATGGACTTCCACACAGATTGAACTTCAGAGCTTTCATACAGATCTTAAATAACACCAAGTAAATATGATTAAGCCATGCATTTCGTGTTTGCTTAAAAAAGAATGACCCATACTGCCAGTTTTAGACACCGGCCCTTTCCTAGAGAACTTTTAAAAAAATATTTTTTATTGATTTTTTTACAGGGAGGAAGGGAGAGGGATAGAGAGCTAGAAACATAGATGAGAGAGAAACATCTATCAGGTGCCTCCTGCACACCCCCTATGGGGATGTGGCCCCAACCAAAGGTACATACCCTGATGGGAATCGAACCTCGGACTCTTCAATCCACAGGCCGACACTCTCGCCACTGAGCCAAACTGCTCAGGTCTCTCCATTTTATAGCTGTACTAGAGGCCCGGTGCACTCAGGGGGAGGGGTCCCAGAGTCCGTCCTGTTCCCTCTTGCAGTCTGGGACCCCTCGGGAAATGTCCATCTTGTTTCGCCCCCACCTAACTCAGCCCCCAGGCCTGGCATGTTTCGATTCCGCCTCCCTCTGCCATCCTGCCCAGCTTGTTTTGCGCCGCCTCCCGGCTTGTTTTGCTCCGGCCTCCGCCGCCTGGCTTGCTTCGCTGGGAGCTGGTATATGCAAATTAACCACCATCTTTCTGGGTGATTAATTTGCATATCATGCTGATTAGCACATGGGAGGCATAGAAAAGGTATGGTCAATTACCATGCCTGGCTATTATTTGATAGGGTAGTATTCCCTTGGATGGATCTACTGTTGTTCAGTCAGCCATTCTCCCATGTCAATTATTTAGGTTAATTCCAGGGTTTTGTAAGTACAATGCTACAATGAATTACTTTGGGCATACATAGTCTTGTACAACTGGAGATGTTGGACCAGGGTAAACTGTAAAAAGCATGTGTCATTTTGTTAGATGTTGCCTGCTATCCCACAATTGGCATACCAATTTGCATTTCAACCAGCAATGTCTAAGATTCCCTATTTCCCCCCAGGCTTGCCAAGAGAATGTGTTGGTGTACTTTTTAATTTTTGCTAATCTGATAGGTGAGAAATATCTTAGTGTTATTTTAATGTGTATTTTTCTCATTAAACGGTTGTATAGTTTTTCATGCTTAAGGATTATAATAAAAGCCTAATGTGCTAAGTGTCTGGTTGACCAGTAGGCCATTCAACCAATCAAAGCATAGTATGCTAATGATATGCTAAGTCTGTTCAATCACTAGCTATGATGTGCACTGACCACCAGGGGGTAGACACTCCAACCAATCGGTTAGCTTGCTGCTGGGGTCTGGCCAATCAGGACTGAGTGAGAGGAGCTGGACATGCCTTGGAGCCCTCCCATGATCCCTCCCCGGCCAACCTCCCATGTCCCTCCCCAGCCCCAGTCATGCACCAGTGGGGTCCCTCAGCATGGCCTGCACCCTCTCGCAATCAGGGACCCCTTGGGGGATGTCAGAGAGTCAGTTTTGGCCCTATCCTGCAGGCCATGTCGAGGGACCCCACTGGTACACAAATTCATGCACCGGGCCTCTAGTATAATATAAAAGACAAGAGCATATTAATCAAATGCAATGTACAGAGCTTTTTGAATCATGGTTCAAACAGACTTAGATATAGAGACAACATTGATAGCATAATTTGGGAAGTGTGAGCACTGCCTGGATATTTGAGGAGATTAAAGAATTATAGCTGATTAGGGAGATACATTGATGATATTGTGTTGTACTTTTTTAATGTAAGCATAGTAAGTGTAATACAGCAAGCATGCTGTATTAACTACCATTGAACCAATCTCCTAGAGGTAAGTGGGAGTAGGGTAGGGATGAGAGAGTGAAGGTGGAAAAGGAAGATTTGTTACTTACTCTTGCCAGTGGAATAAGTCACAAATCACATTTCAAATTTGGTTTTAATTCATCCTGAAACATGTATATGAGCAAATGAATTGATGATACCATTAAAGCACATATATAATAGAAAAAGTTTTTCTCTAGTTCATTTTTCTCTACTAAAGAGAATGTAATGAATCTAGCAGTGGTTTGGGGGAACTCTTGAATTACTATAGTATTTCTTGAATAATTTTGCAGGCACTTAACTATTGAAAATTTTCCTAGTTTGTGACAATTTCTGAAATGGTGAGACACAGAAACACATGTGTTTAAAGTGCCTGAAACACAGTTGGTGGGTGGAAGTTATTATTGTGCAAGAAAAAAATGAGTAATATTGGTATATGGTTTGATTTTTCCCATTTCTCCATTGGAGTAAGTCACAATCTAACTTTTTTACAACAGTGGTAAATATAGTAAATTAGGGGAGGGGGCAGCATATGATGGATATAATGCATGTTAATTTTAGTAAAAAATTTTATTTAGTATCAGGGTTTGACTTTATAAGGCATCTCATGTTAAATGGGATTCAAAGGGACTGTAAATTCAACAAATTCAATAGTGACACATACAGAGTACAAAAAGTAACTGGTGAAAGAAGAAATTTATAGAAATGCAAGCTAAAACAGAGCTTATTTTGCAAATGGTATGTTTACACAATGGAATAATACTCAGACATGAAAATGAAGGAAATCTTACTTTCTGTAACTGCAAGAATGGACCTGGAGGTTATTATGTCAAGGGAAATAAGCCAGTCAGAGAAAGACAAATACCATATGATCTCAGTTACATGTGGACGCTAATGAACAAAATAAACTGACAAAGTAGAAACAGGCATGGATACATGGAACAGACTGTTAGAGAGGAAGGGCATGGGGGGACTGGATGAAAGAAAGTGAAGGGATTAAGAAATATATATAGCACAGAGACACAGACAACAATGTGGTGGTAGCCAGAGGGAAAAGAGGGTGGGGGTAGGTGGAGGTGAGCAAAGGGAGAAAATGGGGACAGAAAGAGACTTTGCTTTGGACAATGGGCACACAGGAGAGGGTGGGGGTAGGTGGAGGTGAGCAAAGGGGGAAAATGGGGACAGAAAGAGACTTTGCTTTGGGCAATGGGCACACAATGCAGTGTGCAGATGTTTTGCTGAGATCTGTATGGTTTTGTGAACCAACATCACTCAAGAAAATCCAATAAAAATTTTTTAAAAAATTAATCCAGACTCATAAAAACCACAAGTTAAGTAGGAGTTAGCAGTGTGTCACAGAAATTTTAAAAGTTAATGAAATCCTGAATTATCTAAATAAGAGAATGGCATGTGAGGCTAAGTCTGTTGCTGTGTTCTGTTCTGATAAGATCATTTTGCCATTTATTGTACTCATTAAAAAACCCCATAGTTAGTGAAAGGGACTCCAGTGTGCTGGTTTCCAGCCCTAGTGTTGCCTCTGATAAACTGGCTATATTACGGAACTGTTCAGGGACCCAGGTCCCTGATACTTTTTATCCGCAGATCCTGTAAGTTGAGGGCATCAGGCCAGCATCATTCTCAAATGGCCACACAGATTTCAAATCCTTTGTTCCTCAGGAAAGACATGTTAGCAATGAATGGAGGGTCTCATCACAGTGTCTTTGTATACACAAAGAGACGTTTTACAGGAGACCCTGAGCTACCATCCACTGATAAGCCATCACCCGGGATGGGTCAGGAACCCTGAGACTTCAATCTGCTCCCACAATCCACTTCTCCATTTTCCTTTAGAAATAGGAACCTCAACATGTGTGAGCAGACACAGGACTAGGAACAGCATTTCACAACCTCCCTCCCAGTTAGGTGTGGCCACTGGGATATGTGTATCAGGAGCAGGGGCAGCTTCATGCGTCCTTTCTTTCTCTCTTCCCTCAGGCAGGGGCACAGTTATGGAGCTGGTGGGCCAGCTTTGATCATGAGATACTAGGACAGTAGTTCTCAACCTTCCTAATGCAGCGACCCTTTAATACAGTTCCTCATGTTGTGGTGACCCCCAACCATAAAATTATTTTCGTTACTACTTCATAACTGTAATTTTGCTACTGTTATGAATCGTAATGTAAATATCTGATATGCAGGATGTATTTTCATTGTTACAAATTGAACATAATTAAAGCATAGTGATTAATCCCAAAAACGATATGTAATTATATATGTGTTTTCCGATGGTCTTAGGCGACCCCTGTGAAAGGGTCGT
>NW_006383015.1:623243-628212 GCF_000327345.1 Myotis davidii | reverse complement strand
CATATCCTTGGGCGAGGATTTTTTTTAGTGTTGTGAATTCAGATTTCTTAGTGTCTGCACACCTTTTAACTTGAAAAGATTCCTGGAAAGTATCATCTTCAGGGGTGGGGAACCTTTTTTTTCTGCCAAAGGCCATTTGGATATTTATAACATCACTCGAGGGCCTTACAAAATTATCAACTTAAAAATTAGCCTGCTATAGTTGTTCAAACATTTAATTAACTCACCCCTAATGCCTTGGCAGGGCCAGACCAAATGAATCTTCAGGCCTTATATGGCCCGTGGGCCTGACATTCCCCATCCCTGATTTAATTGAAGGAGAGAGGGACAAGCCAAGCACAGAAACCAGTAAATAAGAGAATCAGCAGACAGAAGTATGACCACCCAAGGCCTTTGCTAAGGTCACTTTCACATAGAACAAACTAGAAGCAAATAGACTGGAAGCCTTCAGTAAGACTGTTTCAAGCAGTTGAATTTATATGTAACATTCTGCATTCCATCCTTGAAACCCCTGCCCCTGACCATCTAAATGAGATTTTTAAAATTTGCATATATCAAGGTTCCCTCTTTGTACTGTAAAGTTTGATGGGTTTTGACAAATGCAAAGTGTTATCTATTCACCATTATGGTACCATACAGAATAGTTCAATTGTGCTAAAAAAAAAAAATGCCCTATGCTTAACTCTCCATCTCTCTGAGCCCTCAGCAGTCACTTGTCTGTATGAATGTGTAGGCTTTGCCTTTCCAGCATGTCATATAAGTGGAATAATACACATAGAGCCCCTTTTCAGATTGGCTTTATTCATTTAACAATATACATTTAAGAAGTATCCATGTTTCTGCAGATTTCATAGGTCATTCTTTTTTATTGCTGGATATTACTCCATTACATGAATGTACTGCTTGTTGAGACATTTGTTTCTTGAAGGACATCTTGGTTTCTTACAGTTTTGATGATTATAAATAAAACTGATATAAACATTCAGCTTTTCGAATAGACATGTTTTCAAATTCACTGGGTAAATACCTAGGAGCAAAATGGCTGAATCCTGTGGTAAGACTATGTTTAGGTTTGTCAGAAACTGTCCAACTGTCTTCCAAAGTGGCTGTACCCTCTTGCATTCCCACTAGCAATGCAGGAGGGTTCCTGTTTCTCTGAATCCTGGCCAGCAATTGATATTCTCAGTTTTTAGTTTTCAGTCATTTTAATAAACATAATGTCGTTATTTCATTGTTATTTACAAATGATGTTGAGCATCTTTCATATGCCTATTTGCCATTTATAGATCTTTGCTTATGTGTCTTTAATATATTTTGCCCTTTTTTAATGTTTTTTGTTTTCTTATTGTTTACTGTTAAGTTATTCATATATGGGGGATAAGTTCTTTATAAGATATGTGTTTTGCAAATATTTTCTCACAGTATGTGGCTACCTTTTTATTCTCTTAACATTGTCTTTCACAGAGCACAGTTTTTTAAATTTAATAAAGAACTTTTCATTTTTTCTTTTATAGATTGTGCTTTCTGTGTTGTATCTAAAAATTATTTATCAAGCTCAAGGCCATATTGATTTTCTTCTATGTTTTCTTCTAGAAATTTTATAGTTGTATATTATACATTTAAATGCAATCCATCTTGAGATAATTGTTAATTTTTTTAAAGATGGATATAAGGTCTATGTCAGCTTTCTTTTCTTTTCCTTTTTTATTTTCTGTTCTTTACTTTTTCTTTTATTTTATTTTCTTTTTTTTTGGCATACAGGTATCAAATTGTTCTAGCACAATTTTTGCATGTGTTGAAGACTATATTTTCTCCATTGCATTGCCTTTGTGCGTCTCATAATCAGTAGACTATATTTGTCTCAACATAATGTAAACTGTTCATGAAATTAAAAATATTTTTTTTTTTTTTGGCATACAGGTATCAAGTTGTTTTAGCACAATTTTTGCATGTGTTGAAGACTATATTTTCTCCATTGCATTGCCTTTGTGCGTCTCATAATCAGTAGACTATATTTGTCTCAACATAATGTAAACTGTTCATGAAATTAAAAATATTCAATGACATTTTAATGATACAAATATAAAAGGTATAAATTCTACTAAATGCCAACATTATTTGATGATGTAGATTTTTAACGATCCATTATGAAGGACACTGCCATGACCTGTCTCCTGCCTGCTTCTTCAACCTCATCTCTCCATGTTCACTAATTCCAGCCCCCTGGCAGTCTTTCTATTCCGAAACCACACCAACATTGCAGTTGCCTTAGGGCCTAAACACTGTCCTGTGGGGGACTTTGAATCCAATTTGCCTTTGTGGGCCAGAAGGGCTCTTGAGACTCATGAACTTTCTTTTCTCTTGGGAAAGAATGTAAAATTAATAAATTGTAACTATCAGAAAAGTTATACCAAGATCTGAGTGTTCCTTTTCACCAGATACATTAGTCATATTGCAACAAGAGAACAATGTAATGTTTATATAAAATTCCTGGGAGAAGTTTCTCCTCATCTGAAATGATGCTGCCCAATCTTCTAATGTTTCTATTTGGAAAACAGAAAGGGACTTGATTCTTAACGCCTTAAAAGAGGTGAGGAAACCAGACCCGCCTGCTTATTCCACTCCAGATTGGGGCTGGTTCAGATCCAGCTCTGAGGCAGTCAGCAGAGCATGCCTGGGGCTCCTGCAGCCAAGTGGGTGACTTGAGTCTGAGGTCCAGGAGGAAGCAGCCATTTGATGTAACTCGCCCGAGGGCAGGGAGTTGAAAGCTATCTAAGAGATATCTGAATATTGTCTTGCATGAGGAATAGAGAAAATACTTTCACTGGTCTCTGTCTCCTGGCATCTTTGAACTTCCATCTCATTTTTTTTTTTTTTTAAAGAAGCAAGGACAAGGTTAGTCCAGAAAATGGTCTGGTTTTGTCCATTATTGTTCACCACATTATTTTAAACTCCCCCTTCGCCTAACCACTGTATTTTATTTTCTTCATGGGTCTTATTACTTTCAGAAATTGTTGTGTTGGTTTTCTGTCTTTCAAACTCCTCCTCCACTCTCTCTTTAGAATGTAAATTCCATGAGGACAGGAGCCTTGGTATTGATCTGCACTAAGGTCTGGAATATTGGTTCTAAATGAAGATTTTTAAGTTATTGAATAATAGATGAATGAATGCATGAATGATGGTAGATTATAAACCAGGCTTTTTAAAATACAGAGCCTGGCACAATTGGGCATGTCAATGTATTAATGAGAAGAATGTATCAAAACGAATACAGAGGCAAAGAAGTAAAACATCTTTCCCAGATGGCATTTATAACACAATGATGATGTTGAGTTTCCTCTCATAGTACAAACCTGAAACCATTACCTAATTCATACACTCGAACATTTCAGTAATATCTCTCAGAAACCATACCTCTCAAATGGCAGGACAAAGACACAGTAAATAAAATTCAGAATGGTGTCCAATTTTGCACTCTGATAAAGTTAACATGCAATTCTAAATTACATACAAAACACCAGACAGCTCTTAGGCACCTAGCAAAAGAGGCCATCTAAGAATGGGGTAGGTTAGAAAGCCAATAATCTAAGCCTTGCATTTGAAATAGCAGGGAATAGGCCCATTAGGGAAATAGCCTGCCCACATTAATGCAGATATTTATGGGTGCCTCTGGGAATTATTGCATAACATGGAATAGGTGAAACTCTAAAAGCCATTGATTTACATTGTACCAAAATAACCAGTAAATTCAGTAGTACCAAAAAATTTTCATTGTCAGTTTGCCATGTTGTAGACCAAACAGTCCCTTGTTTTGGTAGAGCTCTGAATCGGGAAAATGTGCCAAACCCTCCAGATTTTCTGTTGCAGGAAACAACTCGGGGAGTGAACCACAGTGAGAGCTGGCCATTCTCCAGTCAAACCTAGTTGTAAAAGTGACTGCAATCAAACAGCTAGGGATGCACAGATGACTTCTTGAATACAGTTTTATTTCTTGGCCTTATTTAAAAAAGAAAGGATACTATTTTAACAAATTCTATTTCTGAGATTATTATATTTCTGCCATTTTGCTTTTTAGAAGGA
This sequence comes from Myotis davidii, assembly GCF_000327345.1. NCBI lineage: Eukaryota > Metazoa > Chordata > Mammalia > Chiroptera > Vespertilionidae > Myotis > Myotis davidii. Next base: position 624,132 of record NW_006383015.1, on the reverse strand, counting down.
TATTGTCCTATGAAGCGATTCATTCTCTTTCAGGCACATCTCTTAATTGGCTGCAATATAAAGAGACCTTCCAAATTGTTTTACGAATCGGTCATTCCTATGGTGTGAATAAGCCCAGACATGATGAAGCTGACTAGGTGAATCAGAAGCCCTTCTCTCTCCACTCCGTATTTATTCCATTTTTACAACAGCTTTTGGCTTAATTGAATACATTATACTGGAAGACAGGGTCCATTAAACAGCTTCAGAAAAGTGAGAAATATGTTCCTCTTAGGGTTTTTTTTTTAAATGAAGCATTATAAAGTAGACTACTTTAAAAATGGCATTCAAATGATTTTTAATTACTACAAATGCATTGAGATGTTAATACACTTTACATAAAAGGCAGGGATACTATTCCATCCATCCTTTTCTGCCACGAATTCCCAACTCTAAGAAAATGATTTCTTTTGATCCACTCTGATAGCATGTAATTAAGGAACAATAAAACATATGGCTCAATTACCACTGCTTCTCATCAAGCATGAATTAATGAATATCAAATTATTATTAATTGTTTTTTCCTGGCTCCTTTTTACAGGACAACAATTATACATTGCTGAATTTTGATAAGCATTTTGTGTTTAAAACCACGGACTAGTCTCTAAGAAGAGCAGATGCTTGAAATCATCATACAGAAGACTAATTCTTTAAATTTATCAACATTTGAAAAATACATGATTATCTTTTTTAATCTCCCTAATTTATGTCAGTTGATTACAACTGCTTTAAACTTCCCCCAAATGACACCCTCTCCTCATTGTTCCAAAAGTCTTCCTTCAGGAAGCAGTTGCTATGTACACATAAAATAGTTTATAAGTTCAATGTCTCAATTTTAACAATAGTCTCA
>NW_006383015.1:605666-622910 GCF_000327345.1 Myotis davidii | reverse complement strand
CACATGATGCTGGGCTGATGTTGTGGCGTTCACTGTGACATTCGCTGCGCCAACTAGTGGTGGGGTATCTGAAGCTGGCTCCTAACCCGAATTTTAGCTCTCAACTCAAAGCAAAAAATCGGCCAAGAGACGGCTCATATCTCGAAAAACTCGTTAGTCAGGACACTCATAAGTCAAGGCCCCACTGTATTTCTAAAGAGCAAACAAAAACTTGCTTTAGAATAATTTGAGGAGCAGAAAGGGGCCTTTGGGACAGTTTTCAATGCCCCTCGTATTATAGATAAAAAAGAGAGACCAGAAATTTCAAATGACTTTCTGAGGTCCATATGACTTTATGTTATTATTGGCCAAACTGTATAAGAAAATTTCTATCAACATTTCTTTTGCACATGAAGGAAACATATCTTGCTTTCTTGACAGTTTGTCAATAATGTCCACAAATCCAAATTCTTAGGCAAACAAAGGTGAGACAATGAGAAATGTGTTTATAATAGAAATCATGATGCACAGCTTAATGGAACAGGGGTGGACCTGCTTGGGGTGACGATGCTCACAGCCATCAGGAGCATCATTCCTTTGACATTGGTAACTGAAACCACTTGAATTTTTGATGACTGAATCTATCCAGATAACAGATGGTTCCCTTTATGTATATGACCTTTTTGAAGGCAATTATGTTATTTATGCAATAGCAGAATTGTTCATTGGATACAAAAGTCAATCTTCAGAGTAAAAGCTTTTCTAAATTACATATTCTTAAAATAAAATTTTTTAATTCCTTAATGAATGCTTTCATCTTGATTTCCATGTGCCAGAATTATTGAATCCACTTTGCTGAAATTTTAAAAGAAAATAACAATTAGATATGCAAATTCAGTACAAAATAATTCTATAACTAAAATTCTTTAAATAATCATTCATCAAGGGGGTCATGGTAGATTCAGCATTTTACATTTTCTTTCTGCTTCATTCATCGCTATGGCTTTGGGTCACACCATAAATTTGAAGGACTATTGCCTGGTACTCATATTTAGGAGATGTCTGAGAGTTATGTTTTGACAAATTTACTATAAGAATGCAAAGCTGCCCTGGTTGGTACGGCTCAGTTGGTTAGAGCCTTGTCCAAAAGGTTGCAGGTTTGATTCCTGGTCAGGGCATATATTAGGTTCCAGGTTAGGTCCCAGGTCTAGGGGGGAAGGTGGGGGGAGAAGGGGGGCGTGTACGGGAGGCAACCAATGAATGTTTCTCTCTCATATCGATGTTTTTCTCTCTCCCATGCTCTCTAAGATCAGTAAAAACATATCCTTGGGAGAGGATTTTTAAAAAATGCAATGCCTATGTACACATAGACAGGAAGGAAGGCACAATGACTTCTGAGTCTTTTGGTGGCCACACCTCCTCCTAAGCTATATCATGGATTTCTGGGAGGCTGGAAGTTTTAGAGCCGCTACCATATCATCAAGGCTCTTGATATAATATTGGATCCTGAAAAGGCTGCTAAATTAGAAAGAAAGTAGAATATGAGAACTGGCTGGGGAGAGCAGAAAATAAAAGGCAATGTATGAATATCATTAGGTTTGTTCTTGTTACTGATTCTGCAACCTGATGAAAAGGGAGTTTCTTAATATTTTTCAGAGCATTTTCCACATTTGTCGCCAAATTCCATATTTTGGGTACCAGGTAAGAATCACAAATGTTCCCCTTTCATTCACCACTGAAACATCAGGAGCCCAGCCGGCCATGCAGTGCTTTGACCAGCTCCCCAATATTATCTTGGTTATTGTATCTTATTTATTATGAATTAATAATAAAATGTTGATACTGGCTTTTAAAAAAAATGAATCAAGTTTTATAGGACTTTGGTTTCCTAACTTACTGAGCACTGTGCATGTCTTTTAAATAAACTTTTAAAGCTTTCATGATACATTTACAGGAAATGTGAGCTAAAAACGCAGGTCATTAATGTTTGCTTCTCACAGCATTTATGCTGATGAAAAGCCCAAATTATAGCAATGTTGATTTTAAACTGATAAAAATACTTACATGCTATATTTAACATGGAATTTAATATTTAATTACATATAATTAACTTTAAATTTTCCATGAAAAACATTACAAGGCATTTAACATAATAACCAAATTAGGTAGGAAAGTATATTTCAGTGCAAATGTAAAAGGTAATTCACAGATATGGACTTCAATTCCAATTATTTGAGCAGAGAAGATCTATTTTGTTTAGAAAAAACAGAAAATGTTCTATAATAATAATCTCTTTTTTTAGTTGTACCTATGCCGGGTCTGATATCAAAGACAATATACATGTTGACTGATTTTATACCATAAAACAAAATACTACCATACTATCTGCAACTGGATTCTTAACTAAATATAATTAATAAAATGTGTTTTGCTTTATTAAAATCCTTCATTTTCAACAATATTAAATGCTCATTAATATTAGCAAAAGTAACAGTTTCTTACAGAGCTTAACACTTACCCACAACTTTGGAGTAGCAAGGTTCACAGTGTATTGTCCGTTGATAAATCCAAATACTGTCTCCCGCTCTCAGGTTTTCCAAAGGCCGTTGGCATATTTCACACTAAAGGAAAAGGCAATATATGAAGTTTACATTACCAATAAAGTCTAGATTCTTAGTGTAACAGGATAAAAAGCCCTTTCAATTCAGTCAGTACAGTTCTCGATATTAGCACTCAGGTACAGCCTCATGAGAACCCACAGAGAAGGTTGAGAGTGTACTTGTCTATAATCCACACGCAGAACTGTGCATTTCAGGGCATATCTACCATTAAAGTTTCTATTTAACTCACTATAGAGTAGATATAAATTTTCAAAAATTGGTTATGCTAAGCACAAGATCACCAGTTGATATGTTAAACAGAAACACGAAGCATATTTTTTGTTTGCTTATTAAGGAGACCTATGCAACCCAGAGTTCAGACATACACACGGGACATTAAGCAAACATTAAGCAAAACAAATTTCTGTTTGTTTCCCTATACCCTTAAGAGGGTATAGAGAAAAGCTTGTTTTGAGTTGTGTTGGGTAGCTTGCTTTAGACCTATGTTCATGGAACAAGTCCACTGTCCATTGGCTGACTTTCAAGTATGAAGTTGTCATTGATTGGTTGGCTCTCAGAGACCAGTTCATTGAAGCAAATTGGCATTGATTAATTCATCTTGTTTAAACCAGTCTACATGGTTCTCTTTTATCATGGCTATAGAATAATCCATCTTCTAGGAGTGTGGGGACATTTTTATTCTCAGTAGAATTTTATAATTATGTTGAAAATGAAAATAAATAATCCCAAATACAACAAATGGGAATTATTTGTATTTACCAAAACCAACAACCAGGAGACTTTCCTTATTTTAAATTTTTTTTCTGCATACTAATTTTAAATTAAGAACTATAATCTTTTTTTTTTACTGAGTAAATTTTAATAACTAAAAGAAAATTCAATTTTCTCACAATTAAACAATTATAAAAATTTCAGAATATATTTTATATAGTATTCTATATAGTATGACCTAAAGTTAGATTTATTTTTGCTCATAACTAGGCATCATATTTCTGATTGCTATGTATCACTGAAACTACTTGGAGGAGAAACAATTACAATACAAGTTGTCAAAGTATTGCAGCTACTTGACTGAGTTAGATAATTTCCATCAACTCATAGAATGTCAGCACAAAAAGAACCCATAGAGTCAGGCAAATAGTTCTCAAACTGGCTGCCCATTAGATCTACCAATCCCCAGAAATCATCTCTGAGAGTCTTGATTTAATTAGTACTGGTCCCAAGCATTCTATTTTTCTTCTAACCTCCCAGATGATTTTAATGTGCAGTCATTAGTCTAGTCAGCTTCTTAATTTTTACAGATGACAAGACTGAGGCCAAGTTAAGTTAGGTGACTCTCCCAAAGTCACACAGCCATAGTTAGTGGCAGAGTTAGAAAACTTAAACTCAGATCTTTAGATTCCAATTGAGTGCTCATCTCATTACACAACAAACTAAGATGTTGACCTACTCAATATTATTTTGAGAAATAAAAGCAGTGGAATATGAAAATATAAACTGTGAAGCATTCTACTATGTAAGCTTTAATGCTATTATACTGACCACAATTAACTATCATTAACCGTGCTCTCAAAAGCAGACTGAGTTTCAACTGCTGTTAAGCTTATCATCTTAACTAATAGCACTCATAAAGAGCTGCTAGCTTTCTTCTCAACAGCTTTCGCACTTCATTATATATTTTATGCAATGCATGATTTATTCAAATGTTGCAAAAACTTTTATAAAGAAAACAAGTGTTTATCTTTTCATAGGTTTAAATCTCTAGGTTAGGAGGAATAAATGTTTCAGTAATCAACTCTAAGCCTAATGCCAAGCCAGTAATTATAAACCTTTGAGGTTAGGCTAAAGAACTCTGAGAAATACTTAAGCAATGCATTATTAATGTGGATGAGAGTGTTTCTGAAAGCTTTAACTTCATCTCATGTATTTCATTAAATAATTATTTTTATTCCAGTCATTATGCAATTTTATATTTAGTTAAATACAATAAACATATCCTTACCTTGAAGCAAGTGGAATGGCAGCAAATTTGTAATTCATCTAAAATCATTTTGGTTTTTGTGCCCAAGGGCTTTCGGCAGTAGGTGCACATATCTCTTTCAATGACAGACCTACAGAGATATTAGCAATTAAAAATAAATTTGTCATCACACAGAAGACAGATGTATTCCCCATAAAGTCATGTGGAAATGATGTTAATTTTGTTGATACTTTAGGAAATGGTAAAAATTGAGGAAAGTTTGAGATTTTACTTATTTTAGTGATAGAATTGATTCTTCTAGTTACCTCAAAATAATACCAAAGAATTAACAGAAAGGAAGGTCTCAAATTATTAATTCATTAGCAATCAAAATGCATCTGGACAGGGCAAAGATAATTACAGTTTCCTAACTGAACTAGTTCATAAGTGCCCCTTGAAGCTCAAAGAGGATTTTGAATTATTAATTTATATATATCATAGAAAAATTATACTATAGATTAATATAAAATTTTAACTCTCAAAACATTCAATAGGATAAAATAGAACTTCATTCAAGAGTGTGTTGGTAAATTAATAAATGATAGATCCTTAGTACCCTAGGGTCTAGGGATCTAGTCATCAAAATGCTCTCCTATGACACTATGCTTGGTATCATTAAAAGACAGAGTACTGGGCTACATTCTATGACAAAATTTATATTCTCCAATATGATATAACACCCCTGCACACACAAATTTGATGAAGAAAAAAGAGTTTTATTATTTACTTTGGAAAAATAATGTTTAATAATAAATGAACTGTACATATTTAATCAGCTAGTCCAAAAAGACCTTGGGTCACAGCAGAGCCTTAAGAAAAGCCAATAATTGTGTGATGCTTTTCCTTTTGGAAGGTTTCAGGACTGCCTTAAATAGCACCTTGAGGACTTCACTAGTTTCAGGGTTGTTGGCATACGGGACTGAAATTTTCAGAGCTGGTAAATAATGGAGTGGTGAAATAAAAACAGCCAATACTTATATAGTGCTAATACGCTTAATAGGTACAGTACATTTTCCATGCACTTTGCTTATTTAAACTCAGTTATTCTTCACATCTCTGAGAAGCAGATGCTATCCTTTTTATCATCATTTTACAGAAGAGTAAACTGAGGCACGTAAGGGTGCCTGCCAGACAGTGAGTGAGTAGCAGAGGTAGGGTTTGAGCAAGGCTGCATGGCTCCAGGGTCCCTGTGCCACCTTTGGGCCTGCCCATGAGGACTGGTAGGCTCACATTGTTGACATGAAGGAGTCATACCCAAGAGCCAGGATGATCCTGTCATCTAGCCCAGGACTAGAAGCAGAGAGGAGGGAAATGAAAGGGAGGAGGAGGTGGAGAGGAAAGGGATTGGAGTAGATAAGGTTGTCTGGCTTTACACGTTCAGCCAGTCAAGTAACCTCTTCCCTAACCCTTATGTATAGAAATAACAACTTCCTCTTTCATCTCACTCTATAGCTACTTGCGTATATAATCCTCGCAAATAATTTCCTATGGACTCTACACATATGTATACACACTTCATGTCCCATGCAAGCCCTTTAAGAGTAGAAGACAGGCACACTCTATCATTCACCCATTCCAGAGGTACTGAGCTAGGAGCTGGGAATATAAAGAAGAGTGAGACAGTCTCTTCCAATGAGAAGCTTCTTGTCCACTGGGGTAGCCAGGTGTGTGACTAGATGATGGAAGCATATTATAGACATGTGGGAAGAGTTCAGAGAGAACAGCCAAGGGAGCAGCTAATCCCAGGTGACGGCAGGAAAGGCTTGTGGAAAAGTGTCATGTGACTTACAGCTTGAAGAAGAAGGAGCCCTCTAGGTGTGCTCAGTGAGGTGGGGAGGGGCATGATGGGGGATTCGGAGTAGAGTGACCAGGCTGTACCAAAGTGCTACTCAATGAGGGTGTCTGGAGTGATTGAACAGTAGTCAATATGCAGGAGCAGGTACTGAAGGCCATAAATTATGTGCAGAGGAGTTTGTCTTAATCTTGTGAAGTGGGAAGCCGCTTTAAGTAGGATTAGTGTGCTTTGATAAGAACTGTGGGGACACGGCTCATGTCACACAATAATCAACATAAAAAGTTGCTGGACTTACTGGTCTTAATAGAAAATTGACTTCTGCTTTCATGGCTAAGAAAAATTTCAAGGACCACTTGAGGACCAGGACTGAAATTCTTCATATTAAGAGCAATACTTCTATGAAGAATATTTTCCTTCCTTAAGTTAACACTAAAGATATGAGCCCAGGGAAAGCTCCAGTGTTGGTATTGTCCTTATTAAAATCACACTGTTAGTCAAAGGTGTTTTCTAAGTATGTGAGGGATCCAGCTCTGGTATTTGGTCACCTCAGCAGTATCTGTATCTCACGCTTGTGTAGATGACTTCACTCCTCAAAGAGCAATGACTTAAAGTTAAGACACTGAGAACATTAGTAATGCACAAAATTTTATAAAAGTGACAGAGGGGATATAATATCTGTTTTGTTGTTAATTCTCACCAGAGGATATTTTTCCATTGATTTTTAGAGAGAGTGGAAGGGAGGGGGAGAGACAGAGAGAGAAACATCTACGTGAGAGAGATACATCAATTGGTTGCCTCCCACAAGCTTCCCGACCAGGGCTGGGGATTGAGCTGGCAACTGAGGTCCGTGCCCTTGACTGGAACTGAACTCAGGACCCTTCGGTTCATGGGCCAACAACACTCTACTTACTGAACCAAACTGGCTAGGGCAGGAGATACAATTTTGATGCCTGGTCCATCCATATTTTCCTGAGCAAACAGAACATAGGTTCATGTTTTTCAGAAAACATTTATTGCCCTTGCCAGTTTGGCTCAGTGGATGGAGCTTTGGCCTGCGGAACGAAAGGTCCTGGGTTCAAATCTGGTCAAGGGCATGTACCTTGGTTGTAGGCTCCTCCCCGGGCCCAGTCAGGGCTCCTGCAAGAGGCCGCCAATAGATGTGTTTCTCTCACATGGACGTTTCTCTCTGTCTTTCCCTCTCTCTTCCACTCTCCCTAAAAATCAATGGAAAAATATCCTCAGGTGAGGATTAACAAAACAGAAAACATTTATTGAGTAACCGGTCGTGCCAAGCAACTCATTATGAATGGAGGTTGTGCACAAAAATTAGATATGTCTTTACCTACAACGAGCCTTATTCCCGGGCTCTTCTATAGAGAAACACTGTCAGTAGAACACTGGACATTTGCATTACAGCTGGTTTCTAGTGGTTAGGATATAATGCTAATTATTTATTTTCATTTCTTCCACTGGCAATCCGCTGGCCACACTCTCATGAGTGTCATCTATGTGCCCCACTGAGCATTAAATGTTAAAGGGTGATCACTAACAGCAAAAGCCTGGGGTCGGTTTACCAGCACAAAATTGATACTCACTGTAACCCCTCCTGGGAACGGAGTGTGGGCCCAGAGTGGGTCATGGCAGCATATCCACACAGCTGTTTGTAAGGTGAGATGGCTTTAGAAAACCGCGACGAGGGAGGGCTGAGGGCACAGTCTAGTGATGCAATGAGACCTACACTCTCATAATGTGGTGGTACTGGGGCTCCTGGGAATAGGCCAAGCAGAGGGGCTGTCCTGGGGGCAGTTAGAAGGCACAGAAGCTCTACTGGAATAAAATGCATGAGCAGCAGCCCAGAAGCCAAGGCACAAATTCCTGGGTGCCGAGGTTGTAGTACTTCACACACAGGCTGGGGTCAAAGTAGTTTTACAGATGTTCGCATGGGAAATAATACACATATTAATAAGTAATCATATAAGAATAAATTCTGTTTCACATACTCAAAACTGTAACCTACCTTGGCCCCACCCTGTATCTAACAATCACCATCAGGAGCACCATCTCCAAGTACAACAGACAACAAGAATGTATTAGTATGTACATGGATGTGGCTGCATAGAATCTTACGTATGGAAATATAGACACACTCACCTATCTGAAGTTGAATAAACAGTCTGTATGTATTTTCCAGAAATGTTCTCCTGGTAGCCATCCTTTGGTGATTTACTACAAACAACACATATGGACATATGAGAACTGGGCTATTTCCCTAGTGTTAATGTATATACCTGTAGACAGGTGAGAAAGCACACACACCTCCTCATGCAGCCTTATTATTATATCCTTTGTGATGTTACAAGCCAGGATAATATACTAATAGCCTTTTTTCAATCTGGAGAAATATTGATACACAGCCATCTCCAAGTTCACACAGATAATGAGGCAAGAGGGCACAGCAAAATAAGTCATTTTTCATGAAATTTATGCTTGCACCCCCCTCATTTATTTACCATAAGAAAGGTACATGTAGTCTAACATAAAGGAAATGTACAAAGTGAGAGCCAGTGCAAGCACAGGTACATGTACATCACTCACATGGAGAACTAGAGACCCTTCAACTTTTACACAAGCTATAGAAGATTTTATTTTTACTTGAATACATCCAATAAAGATTAGTTTAGTGTGAAAGCAAAAAAAAAAAAAAAGTGCATAATTTTTTAAAGTCCTCCATGTTTCATTTCTTAGGCGGCTCCAGTTTGTAAACGTCACTTTCCTGGAGACAAATGAAATCTGTAATGCGCCAACCAACTGGCTGCTCATAATTGCTTGCCAGGTACATATGTTACCTGGGCATATGTTAGGAATGGAAGCAATATGCTCCCAGTGTGAGCAATACACCACTGTAATTGCCCGTAGGCAGACTGCTGTCAGAAATAGACTCTATATTATGGAACACATAACCCACGATGCTAAATAGGAGTTTGCACATATTTTTGCATGACACGTATATCATTACTCCCATTTTAATGATGGGGAAACTGAGACTTGAAGTGGTTAAGCAGCTTTGCCGAGGCACACGGTCAGTAAATGACAAAGATTCAATCCCAAGTCTGATTCCAGGGCCTCGGCACTGCACTGCACCGCACCATCAGTGCAGACTTTAGGGAGAATTGGATTCAGCAGAAAAATCAAATTTGGGGGCTGCATTTTATAAGATAAATTATGTGTGGGATTTAGAAACTTTTTTGGATGGTTGTTCACCTTCTGACACTGAATGGACTAAATTTCCTTGAGTCTCCTCCCCTCAGAAGCCCTCCCAGATGCTCTGCTCTTTGGTTTCTTTGAAATGGGCTCTGATTAACACAGTCACCTATATCTGCATTTGCATGCCCCGCCGTCACATTACCCCACAATCAGACTAACTCTTGTTTTTATTCTCCTTGAAAATCAAATGCACACTTCCCTGGCCTTGGTTGATGTTTTCCTCACATCCATCACACAACCAGCAGATTTTGTGGGACAACAGTTCCCTGGAATTTGGGCCAGAGTATATCTACCAAAAGATATACCCCATATTTCAGATAAGTGGCTAACAACAGTGGATACTACCATTTAATTAAAGTGCAAGTCCAAATTAGCATAGACATTCTTGTGTGATTTTATAAAGCTAATTATACATATATAGTCATGTTCTCACATAAACATATATGAAAATTTTCAAATGGCTATCCTGTTATGTATGCATGTGCTATATTAAATTATTAGTCTACTGAATGACTTTTTATGATTATTTGATAACTACTTAATATTAGAAACATCATGAAGAATTTTATACCTAGAATCCAATATACTCTTAAATGGCCTTCTATTTGAAAAAAAATATATAAGTACACTTTAAAATAATACCATTTCTTCTTAAACATAGATCATTTCAAAATTGTAGGTATAGAAAAATATTTTAAATAAATTTCCAGCACCTGTTCTCCACATATGTTCTCGTGTACACAACAGTATCCTTTGGTCCTGCAGGCCCGGTGTCAGCATTGGAACTGGGGAAAAACATTGAGTTTACAGTTAAAGTTTATGTACAAGAATAATAAAAAATAACAAGGCTATTATTCAATCCAATGCAAAAAAATACTATATTACTTCTAAGCTATTACCTTTGAAATATAAACATTAAAGTGGTATTAATTTATTTCTGCAAAATTTCCTATGTCTCCTATTTTATTCCTGCCTTCCACTGGCTTGACCTGCTTCTAGAATACTAATATGAAAATTGGTCACTCACTAAATCTGCTGTAGAACATGAAGATTATTTTGAGTATTTGTGCACTATGTTTTAGTGTCTTTAATGGGACATTTAGTTTCTCTGATGTACCATTCATATTTCCAAACCATACTTGTCCCTCCAAATCTCAAACAAAAATGGACCTTAACTAAACATAAATCTGACTTTAATGAAACTTTTAAATCTAGCTAAAGGATGTCAATGCCAATGTCACAATCATGCTTTAAATAAAATAACAACAACAAAAACACACCATACTCTAGACTTTTTAGAGAAAAGTTACATTTACACCTTCTTATCTATATGTCCCAATTTACCAAGGACCGAGTTGCTAACTCAACACCTTTGTGTAAGCCTATTTAGCCACTAATAAAATGAGAAATTTATTTCTGCATTTGAAAAGAAGGGTCAGGTTGTATATGTGATGTTTATTAAAAACAGAGGAAGAATAGTCCTGTCCTTTGTTTTATAATTGACCATGATACTACCTGAAATTCTTCCTAGCTTCATAAGAATGGGTAGTCGTTCTGGTGGACCAGTTGTTGGGAGCATCAGTCAATCCATTGACTTGGCCTTCTCGCCTGAGAAAGCAAACAAATATTTGCCACTTAAAAATCAAAGCCACTTGGAATTCTTCTTATCTTAAATATTTTTTCATTTTATTAAAATTCTGTTCAAGTAACAGGAACCCGTTTATGTTTGCTGGGTTTCTGCACAGGTACACAAGCAGAATACATGTCCTATTTTACTTATTCACAGAAACCACCTTTAAGAATAATCTTTAGGCATATGACACATTATCTAGTACTAGGATGGAATACTTTTTATTAAGGGCAGGGACCACCTGAACTTGGTCCTGGTAACATTTTCACAGCAGCAGTGCCATTTTAGAAAGCTTTTCATGTACAATATATCTGAGAGTTTATCAATTTAATGAAAATTATCCAGAGGTTGATTGGAGAAATTCCAGTTTTCATTTTATTTTTAATGGAAAGCCATTCTTTGAAGATTGTAGAAGAATTTTGACTTAGATTTCCACTAATCTCAAAATGTCACTATGCTTAACAAAGTATAGGCATATTTGCTTTTTCCTATGAAACAGAGAAAAATTCTAAAGCAAAAATAGTGAAAGGTTTAGCTCCTTATTCTCCTCCATGTTAGTAAACTCAAATATTGAAATGACATGAAAACCCAAAGGAAAGTTTAGCTGCCTCCTGCACGCCCCACACTGGGGGTTGAGCCTGCAACCTGGGCATGTGCCCAGACCAGGAATCGAACCACGACCTCCTGGTTCATAGGTCGATGCTCAACCACTGATCCATGCTGGCCAGGTGATGTGATTGACAATTTACTCTTTCATTTTATCAAATGTTTTATAAATACCAAAAAAAAAAAGAAGGAAGATGATTTGGGGAGCTAAGAGAACAGACAGAAACTACCTGTTAGATCTGTTAGATGCAAGAACCTTCTATACAATTTGCAGGGGGGATGGAATAAGTAACCTACCTCTTTTCCTGATTTTCTATTCTCTGCACAAAATATCAACAATATCGCTTCTTTAGATTAAAAAGACTTTTAAACAGAAAAGGCAGCTGCACCTTAGAAAGATAGAAAATAGGACCCTATTGTTTTCAGGGTTCCCTCTATATAGAAGGGGAAAAGAATTGCTACCATGGAATATTTTTTTATTCTTTCCTAATTTAAACAGTCTGTAACAACAATAAAGGATAGTTTCTACCCAAACCTTCCTATAAAAGCAACCAAGGGACAACAGTTTTAAAGCCATTATACTGTGTGGTATCAAGAAATTTCAAAATTAGGTCCTGTTTTGTGGCTGCGGTGAATTTGTGTATTCTTTTAGCACCAGGCATCCAAGGAAAATATTCTCAGTGTGTTTTCTGCAGCACTGAAAATCTACCAAGCAACAGTAAGTAAAAATAAGTCTTCACAGGCCAAGTGCAGAAATTTGAATTTTCATGATGCCTTTTACACTAAGCAATAGGACAGCAGGCTTTTGGTCAGAAATTTTAACAGAATTTGAATTTTAATATTTTTTTCCTATATCAGCTTATTAATCACCTTGTACATTGTTCTGTGTTGAGATAGTATTTATACTTAAATACCATACTATAGTGCAATTCCTTAGAAAACATTTCAAGTTTACATAATTTATGCAGGCTCAGATAAAATTCATAAAATAAAAGTAAATTAAATTAAGCCTTACCTTCCATTCTTATTTTTGGGTACATTAGAATTTACTTCAATTAAATTTTCCAGGTCCTGATCTCTATAGAAAAAAATAAATTATATACATATATATTTTTAGTTACAATATAATTTTAGGAAAATTATCTAGGATAAGCATTGTATTATTTCATATAGGAAATAAAAAAACAGAATAAAAACTTTAAAATTCAGTACACAATCTTAGACATAGATATTGTGGTATAAAGCTATGGGACATTAAAAATCTGACATTGAGCTGTTGATCTATACAACTCAAGGATGAGAGCATGATGTTATGAGACAAAGAACTGATCTTTGGAAGGTTTGAGAAATCTGGTCTGGAAAGAAACAACTGATTGATATTCACATTCAGTGAATATTCAATGAGCACCACTTTGTGTCACAAAGTACTAATTGCATATTTCCATATGGATTATCTCTTTCGGATCTCACAAAATCTTGCAGGACAGCATCTGGGGCTCAGAAAGGCTAAGTGAATTTTCCAAGGTCAATTAACTAATTTGTAAAAGAGTCAAGATTTGAGGCTGAGCCACCTGTCCATCTGAAATCAATTCTTGGATATTTAATTAGAGACTTCACTCCAGCTTTTTGGATTACAGGAACATGAAAAATCAACACAAAATTTGAATCAATAATTCATAATGTGCAGGATAAATGGGACAATTAGGCTCTTAAATTTGGGGCTAAATTTATGATTTGACACACTTTCATAAGATACATAAATATCCTGTGGTATGTGATTTATATATTAGTTATTTATAGTATATCTTTGCTGTAACACTGATAGTTCCTGATCTCCCCCCCACACCCCCCACCCCGCCATGCGTTTGAAAAAGCCTTTGTCATGAACTTTGTTGGTTAGGAACATAGTTTAAGAGTTTGAGTGGCCTGGCCAGCGTGGTTCTGAGCATCGACCTATGAAGCAAGAAGTCATGGTCAGATTCCCAGTCAGGTCACATGCCTGGGTTGTAGGCTCAATCCCAGTGGTGGGGTGTGCAGGATTCATCCAATCAGTGATTCTCTCTTATCATTGATGTTTCTATCTCCCTCTCCCCTCTCCCTTCCTCTCTAAACTCAATACACACACACACACACACACACACATATATATATATATATTAAAAAAGAGTCAAAGTAGGCCATCTATTCCCCTATTTCCTTGGGCAAGTTTGACAACCTATCTAAGCTTCCTTGTGTAAATGAGGATAATAAAATCTAATCTTATAGGGTTGCCGTGAGAACAAATGAGTTAATGTAAATAAAATTTGTGGGAACAATAACTACAATTGTAGGTGAACTGAATAAGCATAGATAAATGATAGTTAAGAGAATTGTAGTTATTTACAGTATATCTGTGCTATAACACTGATAGTAGGCGCGATTGATTCCAAAATTTTGCAGGACTACTGTTTCATTTTTCTATCTTTCTTTTAAATTTTCACATCCTTAGAATTTCAGTTTTTGTAAATATCCCTTCTGATCCTGAATAGTAGACTTAAATAATGTTATTTTACATGGAATCAGTATAAGGACTCTCACTCACAAAATTAATATTTATATGGATGAAAAATAATATTCAAAATTATCTTATATATGAAATAAGATTTAATATTCTTTTTTATAACACCCAACCATTGATAATTGATAAATCTGCAAGTTAGTCAACATTCCTTAGCTACACTTACCCCTCACATTAAAATACTAGCTGCACACTTTTAGTAGGAAATATGCCAATCAATATATGTAAAATGTATAGGATTTCAACAGAAATCTCCCAGAAGTATCAAAATCATCTGACTCTGAAGCCTGAATATGTGAAATTCAAAAAATGGCTTCCTCAACATAAATGCTAGAACTGTATACGGAAACCTCCTAGATTACATCCTTCAAATTCAGCAATGGAGACCGAAGGCTTTGCATTTGCCTAACCAGGGGTGCGCAAACTTTTTTGACTCGAGGGCCACAATGGGTTCTTAAACTGGACCGGAGGGCCGGAACAAAAGCATGGATGGAGTGTTTGTGTGAACTAATATAAATTCAAAGTAAACATCATTACATAAGAGGGTACGGTCTTTTTTTTTGTTTAGTTTTATTCCTTTCAAACGGGCCGGATCCGGCCCGCGGGCCGTAGTTTGCCCACGGCTGGAACCCCTGATGGTCCCTCACTACTTCCTAGTGCCACCTTATTGGCCTCCGGGGCCACTGTACTATCTTAATAGCCTAGGCATGAAGTGATTCTGCCCTCAACATTTTTAAATAACACTTCACTAAATACTTGGGGATAATGGAATAAAAACCGTGGAGTATCATGGTATTCCATAATCCAGCTCCCTATGAATGCCAAACTAGGGAACGCCATAGTAAGTAGTGAGAGTTCACCAGGAAATGTGAATCTTGAGAAATTAGAATTTTGTCCCAGAAAGTGATTCTCTGCTAACCCTGGATGAACTGAGAACCTTTTTCATTGCAACTTGGGAGTAGAGACACATGGCCATGACCTTATTCCTTATTTTGAGATGTTGTTATAAGTTGGATAATACCCCCCCCACCACCACCACCATATTCATATGTTGAAGTCCTAATGACATTATGTCAGAATGTGACTTTATTTGGAGATAGGGTCTTTACGAAGATAATCAAGTTCAAATGAGGTATTAGGATGGGCCCTAATTCAGTATGAATGGTGTCCTTATAAGAAGGGGAAATTTAGACTCAGACACACACAGATGGAAGACACTGTGAAGACACAGGTTGAAGACAGTCTTTTATAAGCCAAGGAGAGGGACCTAGAACAGATCCTTCACACAGAGTCTTCAGAAAGAACCAACCCTACTGAAACCTTGATCCTGGACTTCCAGCCTCTGAAATTGTGAGAAAATAAATTTCTGTTTTAAGCTATCTAGTCTGTGGTTCTGGTTCCAGCAGCCCTAGCAAACTAATACAG
Source organism: Myotis davidii (assembly GCF_000327345.1). Lineage (NCBI taxonomy): Eukaryota > Metazoa > Chordata > Mammalia > Chiroptera > Vespertilionidae > Myotis > Myotis davidii. Next base: position 607,013 of record NW_006383015.1, on the reverse strand, counting down.
ATCTGCTTCTGCCCTCACAACATGATTAGGTTTAGTTCCTCAGCCCGATGGTGGGCATCCTCACTTCCTCCAGCATGTTTTACTCCTGCCTGTTGCAGGCACTGTGTTTTCTTCTCCACCCCCACTCCCCACTGCCACTTCCTCCACCCGCTCCTACACTTTTCCCATTCCCTGCCCCCCCAAGTCTTTTTGGACCTTAGCTATTTTGAGGGAGAATGGGAATGGTTTTGAACCTGAGGAAAGAGAAGAAACTAGAATCTTACAAATGCAATAATTATAGATAGATAATTCAAAATTGGAACCTATGCATGCCTTCAAAGAAGAACATTCCCAAAGTGGCCTCAGAGTGAATCATTGAATAAACCATATTATTAGTGGAGTTTTCAATAAACAGTGTCACATATCAGTTTGGTAGGGGGGACTATAAGATTTAATTCTCAATAGTCTACACTAATATTTAAAGCAAAATAAAAAGTTCTAGATTATGTAAAGTATAAAATGTGTATCTGCTTTGGTTGCTCAACCTGACTGGTGTCATTAGCTAGATTTGAAGATCCAGTAAAAGAAGTTCAGATTGCCCATAAACTTCTCAAGCTGAAGGATATAAAAATAAATTTCATTCTTTAATTAAGACCACATCTATTGCATCCTGTCTTTTACACTGTGGTAGAAGATAAAAAGCTGTGAGTCAAAGTGTGAAAAAAAGATTTTTATAGAAGCCTAGCCAAGTGCTTCAGGGTTGAGCAAAGGCTTAATTCTAAACCCTTTCTGTGTCAGTTGCACCTTATAATTGTATAGTTTATGAGCAGCTGGAATTAACTCAAAGAAAAACCATCACTTCTCTGTGGATACAGTGAGAAATGCTAAAAAGAAATTTTGTTAACCATAGCAACTAATAATGCTTTTCTTTATGTAGATTTCAAAATGTTTGGGAGAAAATATTAGTTATGTAGAACCATAGCATAAATTTTACATATAATCATTTATCTGTGTTTTCCTTATGTAATTTATTTTCCACTGTCCTTTACAGAGCAGATTAAAGGGAAAATAAAGATTTGGGGGGCTAAGATATTATTGTCTCATTTTATAAATTAAATTTATTGGCATAACATTATTTAATAACATAATACAATTTTCAAGTATAAATTCTATAATTCATCATCTGTATATTGCATGGTGTGCTCACCACCCAAAGTCTAGCCTCCTCCCATCACCATATATTTGATCCCCTTTAATTATGGTCTCTTATTAGGCAGTTTTTTCTAGGATAAACATTGTATGAGAGAAAGTTATCAGCTCACTCCCAACTCCTCTTCCTCTCCCATGAGATGTGGGAGGTAGTTATTA
>NW_006383015.1:602947-605653 GCF_000327345.1 Myotis davidii | reverse complement strand
TTTTCTGGTCCACCTTTTTTCTTCATACAAATATATAGCATAAATTTATATTTTATTAAATTTATTGGGGTGACTTTGGTTAATAAGATTATAGAGGTTTTGAGTACAGATATCTGTGATACATGATCTGTTTATTGCATTGTGTGCTCATCACCCAAAGTCTAGCCTCCTTCCATCACCATATATTTTATCCCCTTTAATTATGGTCTCTTATTAGACAGTTTTTTCTAGGATAAGCATTGTATGAGAGAACGTTATCAGCTCACTCCCAACTGCTCTTCCTCTCCCATGAGATGTGGGAGGTAGTTATTAAAAGCCTCAATATGTTTCTCTCTCTTCAGCTTACTTAAATTGCTTTCGTAGAGTATCAAACACATTTGCAAAATTAAGAGTCTCCATATAAAAGTTTTACTATGGTACTTCTTTCATGCCAAGAACTAAATCTGAGGCTTTAACTTCAGTGCAAAAGGGAAATTAGTCTCTCTGAAAGGAGTATAGAATACAGTGAGCTAACCGTATAATTCTTCAACTCTGTTGACATTTCCAAAGGGGTCCAGCTTTATATATTTTTATAACTCTTTTCAGTGATGGAGTCATAAAGATTATAGATAAAAGAAATTGACAGTTCCATAAAGAAATCGGAAATTTTAGATATTTTAAATATAAGATGTGACCAAGAAGGCGAATGGTTCTAATTCACCATGGTTCACCGGGATTATGCCATGACCAGGAAATGATCACTTAGAAGAAACCAGATTCTTTATTCTGGTTTCACTCATGGGGCTCAGAATGTTAGAACTGGAAAGCAATAGACTTTATCTAGGAGGAGGATTATAGGGACTTGGTTAGTTTGAGATTTAGCCGCTAATCCACAGACTATTTATTAAGCACCTAATATGAGCCATGCATTGTACAATGTACTGTAGATAAAGAAGTGAACAAGACACTCAATATTAGCACTAAAATCCTCTAGTTGAAGAAAGATGATTAAGCAACCATTTCCTCTAAGAGACAAATGCTATGGGACAGAAAGGATGGAGAATTTGAGAACATCTAGGAGGACTGATACAGATGTGATGGCAGGGGGTGGGGCCTTCTGGAGCCCGAGAGATTGACGCCTAAACTGAGACCTGAAGGATAAGGAAACATTAACCACACAATGGCCCTGAAGGAGGCCTGAGGAGTGTGGGTACGTTAGGGTGTGTGGGTGGAACATAATACAGGATGTGGTGAGAAGGCCTGTGGAGGCAGGGTGGGGTGGGCTTCGGAAAGCAGGTTAAGAAGTGTGGACATTATCCAGTGGCAATGGCAATGGGAAGCCGTTTAATCAGAAGAATGAGGTGATCAGATTGGTGTTTTCGAAAAATCACTCTGCAATGTGGCCAATGGACTGCGGGGTAGAAAGTCCGGCAGGCGGTGAGGAATTAGTTAGGAGACTGCCCAGTCATCTAGACTATAGTAGTCACGGGGCTGAGGAAATATCTCAGCGCCTGAGGTAATTAGAAGCATCCAAGTGACCTATTGATTACGGGGGATGAAGCAATGGAGAGTCAGTGTCACCCTCTCCCCCACCCTCTAGCTTTCTGACTTGAGCAGAAATATGGGAAACGTAAAATAGGAAGGAGCTCTTGTTGGAATACTGAAAACTCGGAGGTATGTCTCAGCAAATGGGAAGCCCTTAAAACGATGGGAGGATAATACTTCCAATAGTTCAGAGTATTTTTTCTACTTCAGATGAAGGATGCGCTTTCCAGCTGTAACGGCCTACATGTCACGAGATGCTTCCCAAACTTCATTTGGGAGCAGCAGTTTCCAGGCTACAAATAATTGAATATCTCCCTTTAGTATCTCTTATTTCATGAAGACACGAAACTGTCACTGCTAAGAGCCTGCAGTTTCTCCTTGAATAGGTGAAAATTCTGGGCACATCTGCATTTGTTCGGGTTGCTGTGTTCTTAGAAGGAGCTCAGGGACACCTGCTTACATTCTGATCAATGGCTGAAGTTTATTCTGCCCCTGACTGCGAATGAATTATACAGCCGTTGGAAATGTCAGCCAAGCCCCATAAAGAGAGCTCCGGTTCGCTGCTGTTACACTGTTAAATAATCAGTGTTCACGTCACATTGGATTGGATGTAAAGGTGCCTTGTGGCTGTCATTCCCACTGGGAGGCACTTCAGAATGACCCCTCCCCTCTACCCCCTGACATCAAGCAGCCAGCATAAATACGTTACAGATACAGTGGCTGGACCAACGGAAGGGAGTCACTATTTTTTTTCAAATAGCCAGCTTAGTCTTCCTTGCTCAGCTGATTTGAGAAAATTCTTGAACATCCAAGCTGATTATCATCAAATCTGGTGTAAATACTAAGGAATCATCAGATATCAGGTTACATCTGTGGATAAAGCTGCCATTGGAAAACAACATGAAGGCCAATATTTTTTAAAAAAATGATAGAAATCCCATCTGTGTAAGAAAAATGTCTTCTTTTTATAGATATTTGTTATCAGGAGTTGCTGATAGAAGCCATATTTTTATAAAATTAGCCTCTTCTACTAAAAGGCAAAACTCTTAAGAGCAAGTTACCATGGTCTGCCAACATAGCACATTGGCTAGAGGGAGGGAAGGAAGGACAAAAGAGTTAGAAGGAGGTGGTGAGGGATGAAGGGAGGGAGGAAGGAGAAGTGGGGGAGGTAGGGAGGAAGTG
>NW_006383015.1:588873-601074 GCF_000327345.1 Myotis davidii | reverse complement strand
TTCAGAGAGGAAGGGAGAGGGAGAGAGAGATAGAAACATCAATGATGAGAAAGAATCATTGATTAGCTGCCTCCTGCATGCACCCTACTGGGGGTTGAGCCCACAACCCGGACATGGGCCCTTGACCGAAATCGAACTCAGGACCCTTCAGTCCACAGGCCAACACTCCATCCCCTGATCCAAACCAGCTGGAGCCACTCTGAAATGTTTTAATTTTATGAAGATACAAACTGATTCTAATGACCTTGCTATTTTAAAAATCATATTCATCAACTAAATATCCTGTATAATAAAAGCCCAGTGACCAAATGGCAGAACAACCAGAATGACCGGGCAACCAGTCGCTCACTGACCAGATGCAAACTGACCAACCACCAGGGGGCAGACACTCAGTGCAGGAGCTGCCCCCTGGTGGTCAGTGCCCTCACACAGTGGGAGTGCCGCTCAGCTGACTGGGATGAGCAGCTGCTCTTGCAGAAGGAGCAGCTGCTCAGAGGGCAGGTCCACAGCCACTGGGATAAGCCGCACTCCCACAGCAGGCCGATCCCTGAAGGCCACACCCCCCACCAGTGTATAAATCCATGCACCAGGCCTCTCATATATATATATGAGCATATATATATGCTCTAAAATTAGGATTACACTTAACATAAGATTTGGCAAAAGTGAGTTTCAGCCATCCATCAAAATTGAGTTTTCTTCCCTCTATAATGACTGCAAAACCAAATTAAACTCCGTTGTTTATGGTCAAATGGATAACATCCTCTGAAATTGTCCAATTCCTATTTGAAGTCCTACCAGTTTCCTTTCCCAGTCGCAGAACAATATTTGCTTTCACATGGTTTGCCAACATTCACTGCCTCATTGTGTATAATGCCTTGTTTTAAAGGCTGGAAAGCTGTGACTTTTCAAAGTGTTCCTCTAAACTCCTTTTTAATATCTATTCAAAGAAATACAACAGCCTGACATGTCCAGAGGTCACAGGACTGACATCTGCTCCCAGAAGCATCTTGGACAGCAACCTGCCTGTACCGCCTTCCCTCCAACAACCCTTTTTAATCATATAAAAATAGAATATATTTTACTCATGGAAAACATTGATGTGAGGGAAGGGGAGCCGCTTAGAGATTAATCATCAAAAAGGTCTGAGAAAGTTCCCCTGACTAGCCTCTCCATAGGATGTGCTTTCCATCAGCGCATGGATTCACTCAGTTGAACACCTTTCTTAGATCTCTGTGGTAGGCAGAAAGCCACTCATTGAATTTTCACTTTTTTGAATTATCTTCAATAATAATATTCTCAAAAATAATCAACTGGTATCTACAATTACTATTAAAAGAATGATTAACATATGAAAAACATCCATTGCAAAAAAACCCCAAAAAACAAAAAACAAAACCCTATCAATCTGCCATAAGGCAAAACCATGCCTGAAAGATAACAATTTTTAAAATTAGGTTAATGTGACATATTAGAAGAAAAAAATACAAAGAATGAAACTTTGTAGAGGAGATAATATGCTCAAAAGCTAGAATCTTTCAATGTATAAAATTAACCATAAACAGAACTTCCATTTTAACTGTTCTGCTGAACGTAGAAAATTTGATTCATCCAACTACCTAGAACAGTGATTGTGAAGCCCAATAAATTTAAAAAAGAGAAAGAAATATATTTTACATCACAGCACAATATTAAGCTCTTTATTCAGACAGACACAAACACACAAACACATAAATTTCATGAACTAATACCCTCACTACATAAGAACTCTCATTTTCTACTCTATTTAATTCATTTTACTTAATTGAGAAAAAATTCTGATTGCCATTCACTAAATTAATTACAAAACCCTTTAATGGGTTGCAACCCACAGTTTGAGAAATACTAACTTATAAAACATAAATGTATGCTATATTCTATTCCTAGTCCTAAAAAGACAATACTATGTGTTAATAAAACAAGGATCTCAGTAACAGTCCTGAATTGCCTTGATTGACAGCACATGCAATTTATCTCAATGAATTGAAAACAACAAATTTATAGAGTTGTTTTTTCAGGCCCTGGGTACCTACAACCACAGGAATCTTATATCTACCTTTTTCGAGGAAAAATATAACATGTTTTCTACTGAGGTTACTGATTTCATTTATTTGGCCTTAAGGATGTAGTAAAGGGACACATTAGAATATTAAAACCTATTATTACTTCCATGTACTCTAAAAGCTTGGCAGTAAAGTACTTGGCAGTAATCATTCTATGAAGTAATCATTCAAATGACCCTTTAAAGCAGTAAAGACACCTCCTGGCTGTCCCATGGCAAGAGCAATAATCCCAGCCTTACAGCCTCCTCTATTTCCCGAGGTTCTCAATTAACTTTCATTTATTTTAAGATCAAAGTCTGTGTGCTGTGGTTTAAAGAATGGCAGTCAGGCTAAGAGTTAGGCTAGAAATTAGAAGAATTCACAGAAGACAGATTTTTGCCCCTGGCCTCAGTATTCTCATCTGTAAAATGGGGAGATTGGATTGGGTCATCTCTAATGCTCTGCCCATCTCTAATATCTTCTACTTCTAGGAATCTATGAATCTGAAATTTACCACTTGTCATATTTATTACGTTAGCTATTCAATGCCTTTTTTTCTTTTTAAATGTTAACGCACTAAGAATGCATTCTATATCCAGCAAGCAGTACATGAATGTTCTAAAATGTAATATATTAAATTGACAACCTATTATTGTCTCGGAATAACATCTCTGGTATATAATTAGCTTTAATCTATGATAATTGCCTGCTGTTAATAGGATTCAGTATGTCTACTGAATTCTCTTTGTGGCGTTCATGGCCTATAATTATATCTCGTGTGCTACTCATGACACCTACTAGTAGTTGTAAGCTTCAAACCAGTTGGTGCTCAATAATTACTTAGAGCACAGAACTACTATCAGTATCCCACCAGTTTTCTCTATGTCCCTAGTTAAATCACCTGCCTTTTCTGAATCTTAAATTCCTCTTCTGTAAATTGATTAGGTTAAATTGAAACAGAGGTTTTCAAAATTGTTCAGACTAACTGGGATATGAGTTCCTTGAAGTTCCTTCATTTCACCTCTAAGATTTTGCAATTTTCATATGTACCAACTAAACTCAAGAAGAAAAATCATGAAAACATTGTCAAGATATAGTATATAACATATATAATAGTATTGTATAATGATATAAAGCTAATCATATAACCAGAGACAAAAAGTGAATTATACCATCTTACACATGTGTACTACTTAAAGAATTATCAAAATTTAGGGCCTTAACTTTGCTGGGAGCAGCAAACCATCTAAGAAACAGTAAACATCATAAAGTTTCCTCTAAGTATCAAAAAATACTCTTCAAAAACAAGGATGAATGATATTTGCTGGCCATGAGTCTAATGAAGTGTCTGAGTGTTTTTTTTTAATTATATTCTTTTTAAATTAATTCAAGAGATAAAGGTATTAATATTAATTCTACAAAACAAGCAGCACATAGACCAGTTATGTTCCTACTACAATCACTCTCTTCAATTGCTTTTCTTGAAGCTGAAAAAAAGTGAAGGCACCACATATTTTTTTCAGCTGCCTCTCCCTCTTGCTATTAACAAATAGATAATCTAAATTTCCAGGGACATTCAAAAACTGTGATGCTTTTGCCCCAGCCAGTGTTCTCAGTGGTTAGAGCGCCAGCCTGTGCACCGAATGATTGCGGGTTTGATTCCAGGTCTTGAGCAAGTACCTGGGTTGCAGGTGTGAACCCAGCCAGAGTTGGGGATGTAGGGGAGGCAACCAATCAATGTCTTTCTCACATCGATGTTTCTCTGTCTCTCTCTCTCTCCCTCTCCCTCCCTTACACGCTCTCTAAATATCAAGGGAAAACATATCCTTGGGTGAGGGTTAACAATGAATTAATTTAAAAATGTATGATGCTTTTAAAAGACATATTCCATTTGTAAATAGAATGATTATAAGTCATTTATATCCTTGCTGTGTTTAGTTAAGGAGAAACAAAACATTACAAAACAATAACAACAAAAAGAAACATCCTTCTCTTACCCAGCCATTTTTTTCTGACAGCTTTGGGGCTTAGATTACTAAATGTATTAAGAACTTTTTCACTGCTAAAATAAAATAAAATAAAAGATCAAATTCAAATGGAAATCAGCAAATTTTATGATTGGAATTTTTTTTCTTTTGACACTTGAATCATTCAGTGGAATCCACATAAAAAGTAATAAATTTACTGTTTCTACTTTATATACATTAGTTATCTTCTTTAAATCCTCAAAACAACCTAATAAGACTTTTACTATCACCCCTCCTTTATAAATAAAGAAACTCGACTTTAGAGAAGTTAAGACACTCCTGGGGGCCAAGTACCTAAGAAGTGACTGAGGATGAACCAGGATTGAAACACTGTGATGCTGTTGCCCAGCATTGAAGATTGAAACCATGGCAACTGGATCCCAAACCCCATGCTCCTTTCTGCTAACACCCTTCCTCTCTGTTCATGATTCTTTACATCTGCACAGGGCTTTTCACTGACATTATTTTCACAAGAACGAAAGGTAGCTTGGAGTTAGTTGCTCTGCCATGCTTTTCTTAACTTCTGTTCCATTGTATAATGGGTCTTAACTTCTCAAGAAGGCAGAAACAAACTCAATGTCACAAAAAGTATCTTAAATATAAGAATGTTATGTTGACTGGCTGGGAGCTATGATGTGCACTGACCACCAGAAGGCAGACGCTCAATGCAGGAGCTGCCCCCTGGTGGTCAGTGTGCTCCCACAGCCCACAGCGGGAGCGCCTCTCGGCTGACCAACAGGTGTGCCAGATGCTGGGCTAGGAGCACCCCTGCAGTAGTGCAAGCTTCCTTCCCGGACACTCCCTCTGCACTGCCCTCCCCCTTGAGCTGGCAGGTAAGGCCGGACTGTAGAGGTGTAGAGGTCCACTGATCCCCACAGGCCAGGCCGAGGGGCCCCGATGGTGCATGAACCCATGCACCAGGCCTCTAGTTATACAGAATTAGCTTCAATATTATTATTTTAAACAATATTCTAACGAAATAAATGGAAACAATAATCAAAGAACAATCTTTATTGCATTATTATACATCAACAAATCAATTTGCCCTAGCTGTTCATGATTCTTTACATCTGCACAGGGCTTTTCACTGACATTATTTTCACAAGAACGAAAGGTAGCTTGGAGTTAGTTGCTCTGCCATGCTTTTCTTAACTTCTGTTCCATTGTATAATGGGTCTTAACTTCTCAAGAAGGCAGAAACAAACTCAATGTCACAAAAAGTATCTTAAATATAAGAATGTTATGTTGCTGATTTTCTAAGGAGTCATTTAAAAAAATAATCCTTGGGTTTGTGAAGGAGTAGAAAGCCAATATTCTTTAATTTATTCAGTTTTATAAACTTAATATTTATTTACTGTAAATTTACAATAATAAACTAGTTTTGGTATTTTGTGTCAAAATGAATTTCTCAAGTAGTAATCTATATACATAAAACCCTGCCCTAACCAATTTGGCTCAGTGGATAGAGCATCGGCCTGCGGACTCAAGGGTCCCAGGTTCGATTCCGGTCAAGGGCATGTACTCTGGTTGCGGGCACATCCCCAGTGGGGAGTGTGCAGGAGGCAGCTGATCGATGTTTCTCTCATCGATGTTTTTAACTCTCCCTCTCTTTAAAAAATAAATAAAAAATATTTAAAAAAAAAAAAAAAAACCCTAAGCGACCAGATGACTGGCTGGTAGCTATGATGTGCACTGACCACCAGAAGGCAGACGCTCAATGCAGGAGCTGCCCCCTGGTGGTCAGTGTGCTCCCACAGCCCACAGCGGGAGCGCCTCTCAGCTGACCAACAGGTGTGCCAGATGCTGGGCTAGGAGCACCCCTGCAGTAGTGCAAGCTTCCTTCCCGGACACTCCCTCTGCACTGCCCTCCCCCTTGAGCTGGCAGGTAAGGCCGGACTGTAGAGGTGTAGAGGTCCACTGATCCCCACAGGCCAGGCCGAGGGGCTCTGATGGTGCATGAACCCATGCACCAGGCCTCTAGTTATACAGAATTAGCTTCAATATTATTATTTTAAACAATATTCTAATGAAATAAATGGAAGCAATAATCAAAGAAAAATCTTTATAGCATTATTATACATCAACAAATCAATTTGCCCTAGACAGTTTGGATCAGTGGATAGATCATCTACCTGTGCACCAAAGGGTCCCAGGTTCCATTCCAGTCAAGGGCACGTATGTTAGTTGCAGGCTCCTCCCAGCCCTGGCCCTGGTCAGGGTGCATGCAGGAAGCAACCAATCAATGTGTTTCTCTCATATAGATATTTCTCTCTGTCTTTCCCTCTCTCTTCCACTCTCTCTAGAAGTCAATGGAAAAATATCCTCCAGTGAGGATTAAAAACAAAATAAAACAGAACAAAAAAACAAATTAATTTGTTCTCTTTATTTCTCATATCCCCTTGCAAAATGTCCTTAGCCAAATAACTAATTTTATTTTTTGGCATAAATTGGAGACTTGCTCAGGAGTCTTGAAAAATCTTAATAAGCTTACCTTTTGTTTGCCGAGGGGCTCACTTTGATAAGATCGTTCAGGTCCTGGTTCCTAAAACAATGTTGTAAGTTTCAATAGCTAGTCAAATCAACTAAAATCAATAATGTGCATATTTTTTCAACCTTAATATTTAATTCAATTATTGTTCTAATTTAATTTTTTATTGATTGATTTTAGGGAAAAAGATAGAGGAAGGGAGAGAGAGTAATACAGATTTGTTATTCTACTTATTTATGCATTCATTGGTTGATTCTTATATGTGCCCTGACTGGGGATCAAACCCTCAACCTTGGCAGATCCGGACAACACTCTAAGCAACTGAGCTACCTGGCAAGGGCTGATTGTTGCTAATTTAAAACTTCATCATTACTTAAATTCTCTTGTTAGCCCTAGGAAAAACCAGATTGCTACTATCCATTTCTTGCATAATTTTGTACTTATGAAAATTCATTTTCATTTTATTTTATTTCTTTAAAGGTAACCTCAAATTTAAATTACTTACAAACTCCTTATTATCTATATTATATTTTATAGTAGAATTAGCATTAAAAATATTTTTGGAGGTTTCAATAGATAAGAGGAAAATATAAAATTGCTCATCATTTTCGTATCTTCCATATTTCTCTCCCTCTCCTCCAAAAAAACCCAACCAACTAAACAAACATAAAAACTGAGACTTTCAAAAACAAGTTATTTTCTGATTCTAAGGCATATAGTAATATATATAACATGAATATGTAATATTGAGGTTACTTCAAAATATAAATGAAATCACTTCAGAATCACGCTTTATGCAATGCTAAATCAGAACTAGTAAGACTTCAGATTATAAAACTTGTTTTTATTCTAAACATTCAAATAGGCAATCATAACTTTAATGGGACATTTCTGCTATTACACTGGGCTTTCATACAAACCCTAATACCAAAGAGCCTGAATAAAAACCCTAAGTTTATATACTTCATTGTGGGGACAATGTTATAGATCCTGAGGAGAAACAAAGATCAGAAAGGCTTATATCACTTAAATAATTTTTAGGATTAACCTGCAAACTCATTTTATGCACATATCTTCCCATATGACTATGTTGAACTATATGAAATTATCATTTGGTGGGTCAAAAATGGTTGAATATCAATCATTTTATAAGTTTCAATATAATAGGATAATTTCTTTGTTATCTTTTTTAAATGATTTTTTAAATTGATTTGAGAGAGAGAGAGAGAGAGAGAGAGAGGAGAGAGAGAGAGAGAGAGAAACGTTGATCGGTTGGCAACTTCCTGATGCATGGTATTGGCCGGGCTGCTATCTTCTTTGACTTAAGCATTGAGTAGTGCTACAAGGACCCAACAATTAAGAAAAAATAGTAACAATAACACTAATAGATAATGGCTAATAAGTACTTGAGTGCTGAGTGCTTTACAGGCTCAATCTTACCTAATTTTTGTAGTAACTCACTTTACAGGTAAATAAGCTCAGGCTTAAAAGAGATTAAACCAATTGTTTCTACAGCTGTAGAAACTAAGTATTTTTGGAAGAGGAACAAGGGAGACCTAACTTTCACTGAATCTTAATCTCCAAAGTAAAGTATTACATAGCCTCTAAACTCAATATCTGACTCCCAGACAAAGACAATAATGTTATGTTCTTATTTGGTGAAAAAAACACCCCAAAACTAAGGACAATTTAGCACTAAATATTCAGATAAAATAGTGATAAAATTTTGGGGTAACTATAAAATAAAATATATGCAAAGGGTGGGGATGGGTGGGCAGTGGACTGTGTTTGGGAAGTTACCCCAACTATATTCAGAATTCATCTTTCACACCCACATAAAATACTATCTAGTCCAGCCTGCAGTCTGGTTTTGTAAATAAAGTTTTATTGGAACACAGCCACATCCATTTGTTTATAATGTACTATGTATGGCTGCCAGTTGACTAGTTAAAACAGAACTGTTTTGGACTCCCCAGACCTTAAATATTTACTGTCTAGAACCTTCAAGCAAAAGTTGCTGTCTCCTGATCTAGCCTAAGACTCTTTACATGATAGCTACATAGTGTAAAAGAAAAGCATTCCTATGTGCAAAGAAAGGAAATCTACCAGAAAAAAAAATATATTCCTTAGTATCTTTTGTATTTGACTCATGTTCAAACTACCATGACAATATATGTTTATAGCATCATGGTTTTGTCATCTTTTTGCTTACTTAACATGATGTGTCTTAGAGAAAATTCCCTCTATATGAAAGACAAATGTCATTTTTTAAAAATGTGCTTTTATTGGTTTTAGAGAGGAAGGGAGAGGGAGAGAGAGATAGAAACATCAATGATGAGAAGGAATCATCTATAGGCTGCCTCCTGCATATCCTCTAGGGGGGATCGAGCCTGCAACCCAGGCAAGTGCCCTGGCAGGGAATCCAGCCACGACCTCCTGATTCATGAGTCGATGCTCAACCACTGAGCAACACTGGCGAGGCAGAGAAATGTCATTTTTTATATTCCTTATTATTTCAATGAACTAAGAATAATTTTTTCAAATGACCTTCCAATTTTAGGGTTTTTTTTTGTTTGTTTTTGTGGGGGTTTTTGTGGTAGACAGTAAGAGTAGAGGGAATAAAGAAGGGGGGAAGAAGCAAGGAGAAATTTCCTTTGGGCTTGGCGGAGTGGGCTAGAAGGTGTCAATAGGAAAAAGGGGGACATCTGTAAAACTTTCAACAATAAAGATTTTAAAAAATAAAAAATAAATAAAAACAACAACCTTGTTTAGAGTACTTATCTCTAGGAAATTGTTTTGGGATGATGTTTCATCTCATGATTCATTTTGAAGGAACCCCAAGCATGGAACACAAATCCCATACTGATAAGAGATATTCTAAAGAATTTCCTCTCCTCCACTAAAGCTCACAGCCAGGGAGCCCTGAACAAGAATGTAAATGCCAGATTGCTGACACAGAGCTATTGATTTTGAGTCCCCTCGCTGGCTGTCTCCATGATGGGACAATAAGTTTCATCATGTTTTTAAGTCAAATAGAAAAAAGGGGGATAAGAGACAGGAGAGTTCCATGAACCTCACCTTTGGTTAGTTCTGTTTGTTTCAGGAGCCACCTTGATGAGGCTGGCAACACTTTGGCACCTTTAAGACATTATAGAAATGATCAGATCAATGGTCCATTTATATCATGCAGTTGCAAATATTTATTAAAACTTAGGGACATTTTTATTATAAAATATTTTATTATTAAGTATTTATTATAACAGAGATATCTCAAAGGATTAAAGTGTTTCTGCGCTGTGAATATATTTATTGTGCCCTAGCTATAACTGCATAGAAAGATTTTACAATAACTAAAGCTTTTAGAAAATTTAGAAAATTTGTGATGGGCCACTGTTCTAAGTGATTTACATAATTAATGTGATTTAAACCTCACCTCAAATCTATGACAGAAGAACTATCCTCCCAATTTCATGAAGGGAAAAACTGAGACACAGAAAGATTAAGTTTTTCCTACATGGCTAAGGGTGGCAGGGTTGAAATTTCAAGCTAAGCAATCTAACTCCAGAGTGCATGCACTTTCTGTTACTCCAACCATCTTCCTGAGACGTAGTATTGGAATTAGCGTTGGACGTAACTAGAGCAGTTGGTCCAACTTCCTCGCTTTGAGGATGAGAAAAATGAAGCTCAGGCAGGGAGGAACCAATCTGGTTCACACAGTGAGTGAGGGCAGAGCCCTCACGTGCAGATTCCAGTCCAGTTCTCTTTCCCCTTTCCTGTGCCACCCCTCTGCTCAACAAAACAAATAAATCAATGAATAAAAGTGTCCTGTCCATCCTGGAAAACAACTATTCACCTAATTGGCCAAAATTGTTAACATTTTAGATATAAGGTTGTGGAGGTTACATGGCTTTCTTTGAACTCTCAAGTGCCAGTCAGCTGAAATGATGATTTAATTCTATTTTAAGCACTGGGTCAGCATGAAATGAGAAAGAAGAGCTTATTAAATCTCACCCTTGCACACTTTTGTCTGTTCTTGGATTCACTTTGATGAGGTTATCAAGGTCTCTGGAACTTTAAACCAAAAAGCAAACACATGGTAAGTAAAAATGGAATTAAATCAACTAAGTATATTAATTTAAAGACTATATGTACTCAAGATGAATTATACTATTAAGTTTTCATATTTGAATTAATACCAGTTTATGCCCTTCATTTAAAAGAGAGAGGGAGAGAAAAGACCTCTATACAAATCATTGACACACTGGCCAGTTTCTCATTTACCCTAAAAATAAAACTGTAAAAGTAAGCAAGATTGAGTTTTAAAAAAAATATTCAGGAATTATTTAATGATTTGCCAAAAACTTTCACCTGGCTCCTCTGATGCTATAGCTATACCCTTTTTGTGTTAATGATTTACATTTATAGTGCATTTTTGCTTTAAAGGGATTTTATACCCATTATTTTTATATCCATTCTCTTAATAATCAAGTGACAAAGGTGGGAGAAACATTTTATAACTATAGAGGCCTAAGCCAGTGTGTTCAAGGCACCCACGTGGCAAATAATGGAACCCAGACTTCCTGATTCAAACTCAAAGCCTTTTCCACACAGCCTCTCTGAAGAGTGCCACAACTCTATGCAGCTGGGGAAGGAAGAATGATCAGACATAATCCTCACCCTGAGTTACTTCTGTTCACTTCAGGGGTCACTCTGCTGAGATTGTCAAGACTCTGGCCCCTTTAAAAGATTAAAAAAATAATGAGGTTAATGAGAGATTAATAACAAGTGGGAAAAATAATTTATTAAAATTCAGAAACAGTATCAACACTTAGTGAGATCATGTCAAAGAGTTGGAGATTGGTAAAGGCGACTGCAGAGGAATGTAGGAACTTATGCATCTCTAAAACTCATGGAGACTCAGCGAGAGATTTTAATCTTGGAGCCATTATGCCAGTAGCAAATGCCATACTAGGACTCTGTATCTATCATGATTTATTTAATGCTATACTCTTGACCTTTGCCAGGTGCACTAAACATTTTGTAGTAATCCTATATATGTCTTATGGCACATTCCAGAAGGCACCCTCTTAATAGCATACTTTAACATGCTGAGGAACTTTCAAATTAATTTTGGAGAATATATATTTTGTAAATGACACTCTTTAGCAAGTTTGCTATTCACAATAATGGATTAAGATTAGTATACCAGTTTGTTAATGTTCATGATATACAGCCCGGTATCTACTTCAAGTACTTACAACTGTGTGTTAAAATTACATTTTTACTAGTTCTGTGTTGGCAACAAACAATATAAAGATTAAAATCCATGGAGTTCTGAAATGTAAAATATATTTACTGTAATATAAAACTCTACATAGTCCCTGAAAACACGTCAGGACTTCATTGTTACCCTTTAGAGCAGCGGTTCTCAACCTGTGGGTCGCAACCCCTTTCGGTCAAACGACCCTTTCACAGGGGCCGCCTAAGACCATCCTGCATATCAGATATTTACATTACGATTCATAAGAGTAGCAACATTGCAGTTATGAAGTAGCAACGAAAATAATTTTATGGTTGGGTCACAACATGAGGAACTGTATTTAAA
>NW_006383015.1:559718-587889 GCF_000327345.1 Myotis davidii | reverse complement strand
GTGTGCACTGAGGGCCCCAGCGTTGCCGCTGCCCCAGCCCTGGCCCTGCTCGCTGGGCCCACAGGCATCAGTGACACATTTAGAATCTAATAATACCATGTCCTGAGTTAACTGAATGGAAACGAGTTCTACTAAAACCACATGGAACTATTTTGTACACTGTTTTCAGCAACATGCCCACAAGCTCAGTTTCAAATCTATACCCATCTGCTTTTTAAAAAATAAAAATCAGAGGACATAAGCTTTCCAGATTTACTTGACAATTCATGGGTAGGAGACCTCTTAATGAAGTACACTTTGTTAAGCTTTTCATCGTAAACACACACCATGCTTCATGCACATAACATATACTACACACAAATACACGACACACGTGAAGACAGTTCACATGTATACATATATACTACTTACACACCCACATACATACACTATTACTACTACACACACACACACACACATACACACTACTTATATATACATACACACATATACTTCCATATGCACACATTGTGATGGTTAATTTCATGTTTCTTTTTAAAAAAAATATATTTTATTGATTTTTTACAGAGAAGAAGGGAGAGGGTAGAGAGTTAGAAACATCGATGAGAGAGAAACATCGATCAGCTGCCTCTTGCACAGCCCCTACTGGGGATGTGCCCGCAACCAAGGTACATGCCCTTGACCACAGTTGAACCTGGGACCTTTCAGTCCGCAGGCTGACGATCTATCCACTGAGCCAAACTGGTTAGGGCTAATTTCATGTTTCAACTTGGCTGGACCACAGGGTGCCCAGGTATTTGGTCAAACATTATTCTGGGTGTGTCTTCAAGGTTTTCAATGAGATTAACATTTGAATGCTTAGACTGAGTAAAGCAGACAGCCTTCCCTAACATGAGTAGGCCCCATCCAATCAGTTGAAGCTCTGAACAGAACAAAGTGTCTAAGAAAAAGGGGACTTCGCCTGCCCGGCTGTTTAATCTGCGACATTGGTCTTCTCCTGCCCTTGGACAAGAGCTTATACCATGAGCTCTCCTGGTTCTCCGGCCTTTAGACTTGGACTAGGAGCTATAGTTTGCTAAATACAGTGCTTGAGACTTCTCAGCATGAACCAGTTCCTTCTAATAAAGCTCTCTCTCTCTCCCCACCTATCTGTCTATCTATATCTATCTATATGTCCATCTATCTCCTATTCTGCTTCATTGAAGAACCCTAATTAATACATACACTTATAGACACACACTACTTATAGGTATACACATACATATGTATAGGGTGGGGCAAAAGTAGGTTTATAGTTGTATGTGAAACAGAGTTTATTCTTATATTATTATTTATTAATTATTACATTATTTTCCATATGAAAAACTATAAACCTACTTTTGTCCCACTCTGTTATACATGTACTACTTATACACACATATACATATATACATACATACATATATACATGCATATAAATCACTTAGCTCAGAAGAGCTCAGTCAAAATTTCCATTTAATATCTCAAAATCCACCTGGCAGCCAACTTTAACCAAGAATAAAATGCAAGAGATCATTTTTGTGTATGCAAAGTACATTGCTTAATATAATATTTCAGGAAAAGAGAGTTCTGCTTCGGCTTGATTTTCAATTTACTCTCCTGAATACAAGCACTCAGGATGATAATATGCTTACAAATGCCAGACAAAGGGAGAGAAAAGCTTTAAATGTCTTACCTCTTGATATTTTTATTTGTTTCAGGACTCACTTTAATTCGCCCATTGAGGTCTTGTTTTCTTTGAGTAAGAAAATAAATTTTACTGAATGTTGTTAAAATAAAACACTAATCAAGTGAACAATGATTGGACAAATTGAGTGGTAAATGTACAAATTCTCTATCATTGTAATTGTTCAAGCTCTAAGTGCAAATAAAAATTTTCTTACATCTTGAGCTGGAGATCATTTAAGTTTCCTTTTTTTTTGTTAACAAGAAACATGTTTTCTGTTCTCTTCTCAAAATGCATAAGAAAATGTGAAACTTGTTATTTAACAAAATCAACTGTCCTCAGATACATCTTGTAAGAATACCCCAAATGGTCAGCATTGAAGTTAAAGTTCTATGCTGGATTCAATCAGAATATAAATTTCTACTCAATAAATCACATATAATTGCCTATTCTGTTTTTTAAATAAGAGTAATAATGTTAATAAAAACTTTAAAATATTAAAACTAATAAATATTAATAATAAATATTTTAAAATAATAAAAATATATCCTCTCATATAAACTCAACCATTCCCACAACCAAACCTTCTAAAGATAATTGAGTTACGGTGAGCTACAAAGGCAAAAAAAAAAAACACCAACCTTAAATGGTAGAAAAATTAATGACTCGCTTCTCAGAGGACATATGTTTCAATTTACTCTCCTGAATATAAGCCAATTCCTTATGAAAAAGGAATTGGCTTGTATTATGTTCCCCCCCATTAAAATGCATTGATAATACCAAAAGGAGCAGAAGCTGAACCCTAAGGGACAGTAGAGGATGGCAATAGTATGTGACTGACTACTGCTGCCATGTCCACATAGTGGGACGAGAAGTGGGAGGATGTTCTTAGTCCCACTGTGCGCATTTGCCCAGCCCTCCACTTGGCTGCCTTCTGAGACCACCATCCTTAGAGAAGTTAATTTTCAGAATTTTAGTCAAACCTCACTCTTGGCTATCTTTGTCGCTTTGGAGATCCACTTTGAAAATATTATCTAGACTGTGCTTTCACTGGGCATAAGAAATTCAATTCAGTAACTCATCCTGAAAAACAATCAAAGTCCAAAATTTGGGAGAAAGGGCAACATTGGGACATTTCTTCAAAAATAAGTGATTTTTTTAGAGCAAGGAGGGAAGGACATGCGGCCCATTACTATTTTCCAATTCCAGGCTAATAAAATATGTCTGTAAAGTTAAAATGCTAAATCATTTTTCTTATGAATTGTCACTTACAGAAATCAGATTTAAGGCACTAACAAGTCTTAGCCAGTGGTATTTTCACTTGCCCTGGGATTAGTTTTGTTAACATTGTCAAGGTCTTCACCAGTTTTTTAAAAGTTTAAATCAGTTTCAAACAGTATTATGTGTTATACATATATATATTCCATATTATTAATGGTTAATTCAAGATTTTATATACATATAAGACTTTATATATATATATAATATGTATATTCAAGATTTTAAAGAAAATTATTATACTGATATTAAATTCATTTTTATTATAAAATTGCCTATAAACAATGTAGTTAAATTAACCTTTGGGATTTAGTTGGCCTATATGTAAATATAAATTCAAAGAAAATGTACTATAGAGTCTCCAAATGAAGGCCAGGGCAGTAGGGGTCAGACACAGAAGAGAGAAGACAAATTTAAAGATGTGACCCATTCATTATCACTGAGAAGATCACACAATTAATCTGGATGAAAATAACTAAGATTGAGAAACATCAAAGCAGTTCTCATTCTCTGTTAGCTTCATCTGCCCTGGTTTTTGCTTTGATAATTGTTTCTAGATCTTGACTTTAGAAAACCATGAAAACTTCATGCCAGTTAAGTCACATCTGAGCTTTATCCATACAAATAAGAATGCCCTTGAAAGGGTGTCAGACATTTCCAGGGCCCGATGACCAGAAAAACTTTCGATGCAATTATCCTTAGCTTATCTTTATTAATTCCCATTGTAATACTTGCTATAAATCAGTTTAGAAAAGCTTGCTCACATACCTCTGACTTTGTAATTTTGTCTTTTATATTTCTTCATTTAAATATAATATTTGGCTCATTTTTAAATTGTTTAAGAAGATACAGAATAAGAGATTCTATAGCAGGTTTTCCTGAATTTACTTTAATGTAACTCAAACATGTGGTCCTATGGAAGCAACATTCACCCTATTCCTTTGCCTGCTATCTCTAATAGGCCTAAAACTGCAACTTCATCTGCGACAGAGAAAAACATAACACTCCTATTTCTAATGAGTGTAAAAAGCTGACCTAAAGAAAGGGAGCCCCATCAAATAGGAGTTTTACTTACCCTTTCTCATACTGGTCAGCCCTTTGATTAACTTGGATAAAACTCCCAAGGCCTTGGTTTCTTGATCACGTTGGGGCAGAGGCGGGTGGGCAGAGCAACAGAGACAGAGAAAGAGAGAACAATTCAATCTCTTAGGAAAACAGCAGATTTCTCACAACAGGTGTAAGATGTTATCAGTACCTAAAGCATCAAAGCACCGGAAGTCCTTAGAAATATTGAGTTCAAGGGGCTCTACTCCTGCAATATGCTGATGAGATATAGTAACTATTTAATAGTAAGGTCCTAACCATCCTCAGTTATGATTAAATCAGCTTAAAAGTATAAGTTCTGCCCTAGCTGGTTTTGCTCAGTGGATAGAGCAACAGCCTGCAGACTGAAAGGTCCCAGGTTTGATTTCAGTCAAGGGCACATGCCTGGGTTGTGGGCTCGATCCCCAGTAGGGAGCATGCAGGAGGCAGCTGATCAATGATTCTCTCTCATCAATGATGTTTCTATCTCTCTCTCCCTCTCCCGTCCTCTCTGAAATTATATATATATATATTATAAGTTTCTCCAGCTCTCAGCTTTTTCTTTCTTTGTCCTTTATGGATGGTTTGGTGGGAAGTAACTTTAATATATCTGTTCAGACACTGTCTTCTTTAAACATGAACATCATTCACAACAGGGGAGAAGTCAGATAATCAACATTTTAAATCTTCTTTAAGTTGAACATTTAGAGAAGTCGTTTTAAAATAAAAAGTCCAAAGTTCTGAGTAATCTTGGAAAAGTGGAAGTGACACTATGATGGTTCTAGCATGTTATATAAATTGACCATAACCAATAAAATTTTCACATGCCAATAGCATAAAACTATTAGGAAATATAAGAACTTATTCCTTTCAAGTCCCCAATTATCCAAGCATTCCCCTTTGCTATTTTCATCCATCTCAGATTTCACTGTGATAAGACTATTGACATTTTAATTTTTTTTTCAAAATAAGAAAAAAGGAAGGGAGGGAGAGAGGGAAGAATAAAAAGGAACTATGAACTCCCCTTACTATACCAACATGATCAGTCATTTCTGCATCAAAGCCCAGTTGCTATTAAGCTATGGCAGATTACCGATCACTTTTGTCCTCCTTTCTAGCCCATGAAATGATTACTTGTGATGCTCACCCTACTCTTCCTCTTTTCTATTACTTTTGTGGATCTTTCTAAAGTTCATTTTTTAGATATCTGAAATCCCACCTTTTCCTGCAAAGTTTATATAATCGCTTACAGAGAATTGACCAGTTTCCCACTTCCTTTGTTCTCCACTTGAAAAATTAACCTGTAATAATACTTGCATATTTACATTATAATAATATATTATTAGCAAGCATCCCATGTCTGTGGGATTACTATCACTAACACTTTTGTCAAATAGACTTTCAGTGTTCTACCTTAGAGCAAGTCGAGAATGCATCTACCAAGAGTGACACGGAAAGCTAGAATACCATTCTGTGCACAGACTGGCACAGATAAATAATTTTAAAAGGTAACAGAGACAAAAGAAATAATTATCACATGAGGAAGGCAAACTTAGTGACTAACCAAATACAAAGTAAACAGCCAAGCTGGGGTAAAAACAGAGCTCTCAGAAATCCTTACCCTTTGTCATTCTTGACTGTTCTGGGGTTTTCTTTAACGACACTGTAGAGAGTTTGGTTTCTTTCAACATGAAAAAATAATGCCAGTAACACAAATCAATTTTCTAATACATCAGTGAAAGTCTAGAACTATAACTTACTCCCTTAAATGCTATCAATTCAGTAACTGACCATTCATGAACCCTTTTAATGAGACAAAATAAACAAAAGCATAGCTTTTGACATTGAGATATTTACAAATATATTTGAAATATACATTATGAAGTGACTCAACTAAGATTTCAAATGGAAATGGCCTTAGTGTACAATAAATACATCAGTGGTGAAGGTCTGTGCTCCTAGCATTAAGTCTTATAATAAATATATTTAGTTCATAAACCAGCCTTTTGTCCACTACTTGGAGCATCCAGATTTCTTCCATTTTTGGATTTAAAAGGGAACTTAATTGGTGATCACCTAGGTCATACCCTTCATTTTATGGGATAAGGAAACAGAGGTCTCCCGAGGTTAAGTGACGCGCTCTGGGTCACCCAAATTGATGCTGGTGCAGAGCCTGCCCTAAGACATCCCCCCATCTCCTGACCCTGACTGGGCAGCTTGTTCCACCAGCCTTTCTGATCCTTGTTCTGAGCAGATGGTCTCCCTCAGCAAATACAGTCTAGGACTCAACCAGAGAAGCCTGTTAGAGACTTAATCAGGCCTTACCCTTTGCCATCTTTGTTTGGCCGGCTATTCAGAAAGAGGAGACTGTCAAGGCTTTGGGCTCTGTAAAACAAAAAGAAAGTCAAATAAAAAATTGCATATTGCAATAAAATTATGTGGTATCTTGAGAGGTCAACTACAATAAACATTCTTCATGAATTGCTCATTTACTCTTAGTGAACAAAAGAGCAGAAATCCTTCTGAGCAATTATGTCTGAACTAAATGTACAATGCTGAGGGCACCACCCCATCTGCTAGTACATTTTCCTGCCAGAGGATCCAACTCCCTCTCAGTCAGTGTCTGACAGAATAAAACAAGCAATCTGGGAGATCACATTTTCAGGTTAGAGACAGATGCACTTACCTTTTCTCTATTTGCTCTGCCTTAGGAGTTGTTCTGAAGATGCCATCAAGACCTTGATTTCTTCAAATGTATTAAATAAAAAAACCTTGTCAGTGGTAATAATAGAAACATAGACTCTATAGAAACATAGACCAGTTTACATCCAAGGCAGGAAATAGACGCTTGTTGGGAAAGATGAGCCACATTCTTGAAATTGCTTTATTCCAAACAGATCCTTTGATAGACTCAAAATTTAAATTGCAGTGGAGCTTAAAGAAAAGTTACAAATTGGGGATGTATAACCCGTAACAGGTACACAGATGTATTGTTTGGGTTCATGGAGTGTTTTTTTCTTGTTTTTTTGTATTTTTTAAAATATGTTTTTATTGATTTCTTTATAGAGATAAAGAAGCATTGATGAGAGATCTGCTGCCTCCCACAGGGTCCCTACTGGGAATGGAGCCTGCAACCCGGGCATGTGCCCCGACTGGGAACGGAACCAGTGACCTCTTGGTGCCTCAATCAAACTCAACCACTGAGCAACACCAGCCGAGTCATGGAGTGTTTTTTATTTTAATGTGAGCCAATAGTTACAAGATGGCATGACCTATAGAAACCTGAATTTTCAGGACCTCCTATAAATGTCCTGCAATGCTGGGCTCAAATTCTCACATGGCAATACTCAGAGGGAGCTGGGGAGCACCTGTGCTCTTTGGAAAGGATATTCCCCTAAGTTTTATACAGTCATTTACACCGGCCTGGCCTCCACAGGCCATTGGGTCTGGGATTCATGACCTCATACCTCCTTCTCATGTGGATCATTATGGTCAGAACAGAATATGAAAAATACATCTCTTGATCAATGAACTCATTTGGCATTTGCTTTTTCTCCTTTTCTTTGGTCCCTGTCTCTTCAGTATGTTAGAATGCAAAGTGACAGAGAGCTAGTTTAAACTCCACACATCTCTAACACAAACCTCAATTTTTTATAATTTTTAAAGTATGCAGTTATAAATGATTCAAAATACAGAGATAATGTTACCTAAGATAATAAGTGGTTTATGTAATGGTTAAACTTAACAGCAGTTAGTGATCAAACCAAACTCTGTTTATATACTAAGGTAACATTCAGGAAGAGAAATGTGATTATTTCTTTAACTGCTTTATTAAACAAATGTAATGTGAAAATCAAAGTCACTTTAATATTAGAATCTTTGCATTGTAATAACCATTCATAATAATGATACAATGCTGATTTCCACAAGCTTTATATTCAAAATTTGTAGGATACTTTTGACTAGCCCAGAATGTGAGTCTTCACACTATATAATTCAGTTATAAAGCAAAAAGTAAATGTATTAAAATCTTACCTATTCAAGCTTTTGTTCATTTTGATTATATTATCCAATTCTTCACTTTTGGAAGAAAAAAAAAATTTCACATCAGTCACAGCCTGAACAGAATCAAACAGCAGATTCACCTTAAAACAACTATTTCTGAGTTCTCTGAAATACAACACATATCCCACCTCTATCACCTATGGAGATGCTGTCTACCCTTCAAAGCTGTCCTCAGACACCTCTTTCTCGAAGAACTTTTTTCCCGTCTTCCAACTGAACAGAGTCCCTCCATGTTTGCAATCCCAGCAGCATTTTGTTTATTTGCACCTCCTCTAGGGCACTTACATGATTGCACTTCACATGGCAACTGCGACTTGTCCCATACAATTGTCCCTGCTCCTGCGCATACAAGTGTGCACACAGACATACTTAGCATTTGGAACTGTGTTTTACCTCAGATCCTCCTCAGTCTTTAACATAGTGTCTTTCATCCAGTAGATGCTTAATACCAGTTTTTAACTGAATCAACAAATATAGGTACATTGGCTAATTGTAGATCCTACTCTTGCACAATGTATTTGCACAAAGCAGCTATTCAACAACACTTGTTCATCGTTAAGTCTGACTGCTTTCTTGAATTTTTGTTAACCTCATCCCAGGCCAGCTAAATTTGTTAGCCTGTCTTTGTATTTGAGTCCTGTAAAGTCTTCACTGTCTGCTTCTTTGAGAACAACCTGTCTAAGCGAATGCCCTGGGCTCCAGAATATCCCTTACAAACACAAGCTTACCTCTCTGCCCCGAGAAGGCAACCTCAGTGAGTTTCATGGCCCTCTTCCCTCCTCAGATGTATCCTTTTCTCGTAGGTCCACCCTCTTCACCACCATTTCTCTGGTGTTCCTCATTCAATTTTTCAATTAAAAAATTTTGGTTCTCTCTGGTTCCTGATCTAGAACCACATGTTTTTCATACTTTATCAATGTTTCTCTTTTTTCTTGATTCATTACTGGTGTTTACCAGGGGGCTGTGAGGCCCAGTAACTTGATAGTTATACATTCAGGCTCCCAAGTGAGGAATGCCTGGATACCTGGAATCCAGTGCAGGATTCGCCACGTACGAGTTGGCGACTCTGGGTGAGCTACCTAACCTCTGCCTTGACTTCTCCATCTGTACAATAAGAATACCAACTGGTCCCACCTCACAGAATCAATAAACTAATGAGGATAAAGTGCTTATATGATGTCTGGCAAGCCATAAATTAATTTTGGCCATTATAATAAACAGTTCCCAGTCAAAAATAAAATTTTCATTTTTTGCTTTTGAACTGCATTTAGAGATGCTAAGACATTGGCTTAGCCTTGGAAAGGTATAGTTGCTGAGTCATGTATGTGCTTTGAAGAGGCCTGACACCAGGTAACAACAGTCCTCTTAGAAACCCTTAAGAACACGTTAGATCCACAGCCATCACATAGCTGAACCTGTTCAGGTAATATTATGTATTCTATGGTAGGATTGAAGGCCGAGAATAAATACTGAAATACAAAAATCACTGACTGTGAAAAAAATAAATGTTTTCTCTTTATGTGGGACACACATTACCCAGGCCCCTGACACAATGCCCCATTGTCTTTTCTTGCTTGAAATTCTACCGTCCAACTCTCAGGCTGTGAAAGAGCAAACCTAACAATCCTGTAAATTTTAGCCACAGACCTTTCTGACTGGTATGAGTCACAATAATGAGATTATCAGGATTGGGGGTTGCTCATGTTTATCACAAGAAAATTAGCATAAATCATGAGGAGACACTCTGTAGTAAATTAAATAAAATAGAGATTACATCCTGAATGAAGAAGTTCAGCTTTTAAAATGACCTTAAATTGATGAAAGCTTTGGATATTAAGTTTCACCATTGCATTTGCAATAAATTAAATGCTTTTAATCAGATAAGAATTTCACAAAGGAACTTCACAGAGAGCAGCTGGGATAAATAAAGCTATTCTAGTCCCTGTGAACATCCCACAGGAACAATACTCAGCTACGGATGCAGCAGACATTTTCCCTGCCCCCCCCAGTCAAAGCAGCAACTTCTCTCTGAGAAGAATGTATCTGGCTTTGGGGTCTGTGCATCGTGGCTGGGGAGAGTGGACAGGAAAGTTCAACTGACTGAAGCTCTCGTTGTCTTTGTTTGATTTATGAGAAACCATAATTTCTCTTCAGTATCACTCCCCTATCTCTCTCTTAAACTTCCCTTTCACCTACCAAAAACTATCTATTTTTAAACCCTATTAAAAACAAAATATTACCTAGATCAAAAATGAATAATTAAAATTAGAGATCTAATTTGATGAGAGAAGAAATGGAAATGAAACATTCCTGATGCTCTCTAGAGTTCCCTTCCAGATTCAGAGCTCCTCTTCTGTTTGCGAATTTGCACAGAGCTAAGTGCTACTTCTGTTTCTTCTCTGCAGTCCTTTCAACTGAGGCTGCAATCCCTAACAACACTAAGCATTGCTAAATTCCATGAAGCAAAAAAATTTGTAGGCATGGGGATTTAAACTATGAAATATTAATATTCAAGGTTTTCTCACTGTGCATCATTATTTTGCCTACTCTATGAACACCTACTTTGTACAAAGCATCAGGTCAGACTCAGTAAATGACCTATGATGAATAGAAGAAACATCCGCTCTGATAGAGTTGATAGAGATGATGAGACATTTATATAAATACAAAATAGCACCAAGTATGATTAGTTGTTATAAAATATAAATAGTGGGGCTCTAATTGCTTAGAGAAGCAGAAGTCACACTTCACTAGATCACTCAGGGAAGACTTCCCAGAGGGAATGATATTTGACCTGGATCTTGAAAAATAGGTAAGACTTGGATGGACGGAAATGGTGACCTTGAGGCTGGAAATGGGTAGAATGGCATAAACATGGCAGAGTATCTGGAAACTATAGGAAGGAAATAATTTAACTTGGTATTGAATATAGGGTAACTGTAAGGGTAAAGTCAGAAATAACTCTAGAATGTTAGGTTGGAGCCAGCTCAGCAAGGGCCTTGAATGAGGTTTTATGTGATTGAGTGGGCACGGGGGGCCAGTGGAGTATGGTTCAAGCAGAAACTTAGGAAAAGAACTTTAGCGGGAATGATGGGTAGTCATGGTGCAGTGGGAGCAGAGACTGGAGGAGTGTAAGTAAATCTGGATGAGCTACTCTAATAACCTGTGCTGGAGTCAATGAAAGTTTGAACAGGGGTGAGGCCATGATGGCATGAGGGATACTTTAGACACTTAATCCATATATGTCTGGTTACATAGAGAGAAAAAGACATGGACAGATCAAGAATGATTCCAGAAAGATGAATATTGGAGCAGAGGAGAAGTCTGGAAGCAGCCTCTTTTGGAAGGACGTTGAATATGGCTTAGGACATGCTAAATGGGAGTGCTGGGAGAGAGATAAAGAAATCGGACAAGCAACATAATTACAGGACTGGTGGTTTGGAATGAGGTCAAGATCATGGAAGCTGAGGTCACTAGGCTATGTACTGTCACCAGAAGAGAAAGCAGAGGAAGAAAAGTATCCATAAATATCAGCAAGTTTGTCAGGGACACATCCACAACCACTGATTCTTTCTTCTTTTATATTCTGTATTATATTACAAACATCAGAATGTTGCTTACACTGGGAACTTTAAGGTACTGGTAAAGCATTTTGAAACATAAAGAGAAGAAAAAAACAAGCTCAAAGCTCTGAGATCTCACCCCTTGTCAGTTCTCTGAAGTGAAGTAGCCACTTTGACAATGTTCTCCAGATCCTGACGACTTCAAACAATGAAAAGTAAATACAGGTCAATGATAGTAGAGCTACCCTTGAAGCAGCTAACATTTCTCTTCTGTTCTCAGTGAGAACAAAAAAGCCATAGTTCATGTGATATTTAGAGATTATTGAGTCTAACTGAATAACAAAATAGTTCTATAATATCAGCTCATGGTACACACACATACACACACACCACTCTTTCATTCCACCTGGGCATTGGTTCTGCCATCTAGTGCTCACTGAAACAACTACAGTTTCTCCTAAGATGTAATTGGGTGAAGTTCTATACCTAAAAAGAAGGATGTGTGAAAGAAAACACAGTTAACTGCAGAAGTAAACACAGAAGCATGTTCAAAATTTTTTCAACCGGAACCAAGGAGCATTAAGCAGCCTATGCAGAGGATTGATTCATCCCTCACATGAGGTGAAGAGGCACTGTCTTCTTAGGCTCCAAATGAGAATCCCCTTTGGAGATTCAGAAGATACACATGCGTACTAAAGGTTGTGAGAAGTCTTATGTCAGAGAACTCAGTATTTCCTCAGTGTGTTGGGCCAGTGAACCCTTCCTCTGCAGAACATGCATTAGCGTCGGGTGGCACATGGGACACAGTCTGGGAAATGTTGAAGTAGAGCTGCACCTTAAGTTACTAGATACTAGAGAAACACGATGTTTCCCATAGGTAAGGTATCTGTGTGATGTATGTTTCAAAAAGTTTTGACTGAAAAAATTGGTTTACCATACTGATTAAAATGGTAAACTTATAATAATAAAAATTGGCTTATCATATTGATAGGTCTACAAAATAGCACTGGCTCAAGAGCTAATTTCAAAAAACGTTTTTTTTTCTAAATAATAAGTCATAATGATGTATCCAAAACAAATACTAAACTAGAAGAGATGTGCAAGACAACAGGTGTAAATCAGGACTGTACTGGGGAAACCTTTCCTAAAGTTGTCAATACAGTTTGTGGGCCTCTTCCTGATGATGAGGTAGAGCTGGTTGTGACCTTATTTATACAGCCATGGGCAAAGCTTTTGTAGAACAAGTTCAATCGAATGACTAGATTTCTACCTTTTCATTTATACAACACCAACCTTGGGACATGAAGAGATGGTTTTCTGTCTAAGGGGTTTAATCTTATTCCATTATCACATTCAGACAATTTTGGTTGCTTTCTTTATGTAAATCTTAGAATAGAAATTAAATAAATAGAATTCTTAGGTACATATAAGAATACTTATTTCCCACTATATTGAAATCAGCTGGAAAACTATCTATTTTATTGTTAACTAGAGGCCCTGTGCACAAGGGGGTCCTTCAGCCTGGCCTGCACCCTCGCACAGTTCAGGAGCCCTCGGGGGGGTGTCCAACTGATGACTTAGGCCCACTCCCCATGGCAGTCAGACATCCTTTATGCTATTGCAGAGGCAGGAGAGGCTCCCGCCAGCCACCGCTGCTGTACTCGCCAGCCATGAGCCTGGCTTCTGGCTGAGCAGCTCTCCCCTTGTGGGATCAGGCCAAAACCAGCTCACCAACATCACCCATTGGCCAGCCAGGGAGGGACCATAGGAGGGCTCCAGGACATGTCCCACCCATCTGGCTCAGTCCCGATTGGCCAAACCCCAGCAGCAAGCTAACCTACCAGTCGGAGCATCTGCCCCCTGGTGGTCAGTGCACATCAGACCAAATGGTCAACCAGTCGACTGTCTGCTTCTTGGTGGTCAGTGAATGTCATAGCAAGCAGTTGAGGACCTTAGCATATCTTTAGCATATTATGCTTTGATTGGTTGAATGATTGACTGGTTGACCGTATACTTAGCATATTAGGCTTTTATTATATGTGATGATTACTTAGTATTTTTAAGTGTTCTAATACAGCATACTTTATAATTTCTACAAATGCATAGACATAGAAATAGTTCATTGTACCTTATATTTCTTTCAGCAGATCTGTTGGTTTCTGTATATACACTTGCTTTAGGTGGACAAATCTGCCTGTATTTTAAAAGTTAAAATAATGTTTGTTAGGTAAGAAAACACCGCTCTGTAAGATTTAAATTGTTATTAAAACATTTACGTCCAAAATATCAAAGTGTATTAGAACACTATTTGAGATTACAAACTTCTCTAGAACTCAACCGCAGATTCCATTTGAAATTCTAGAGTCTAATATACTAACTTTGCAATTTAATCTATCTCACTTAATATATTTTAAACCACTGAGTAGATATAGAAATATCTATTCTAAATATATTCATTTATGTTTGTTTTATTTTAGTTTTTCAGCCATCAATAAAGCATTTTCATACTTATCTCTTTTAGATAATGATATAATATAAAATATTAAGAATCATTTTTTGTTATTAGACATCAGAGGGATAACTTTTTCTTAAAGACATTCCATTTGAATACTATCAAGAAATATAACTGCTCAGATATGAAGGGAAATATTTTTAAATTTCCAGTATACCCACTATATCCAGAATGATCACATTGAATTGACAGAATTAAATTTTACAATGCTAGGTTCTGTCACAATTTATGATATAGGTTTTTCTCTGCTCTTTTTCCCAGTATCTTATTGACCTACTTACACATTCTTGCTTGTTCTCAAGAAACTGTATTCAACTTTTTTTTTGTACTCCCGAGGACATGTGTTAATTACATAGGAAACACTTCCCTTTCATATTCTTTCATTAAAATCATCTTGCTGTGATTAAAGTAATCAGGACTTAAAGCATGTAAGTTGTCCTAATTTTATTTTTAAGATCATTGGTGGAAGAAATAAATTAGACTACTTAAAATGGATTAGACCAATTCCCATGAAATGTATCTTCTTTTGAATCTACATAAGTTCACTACTTTAGAGTTGCTGATTTTAGATTAGAATTTAGGAGCACTAAATCCAATTTATGTTATCTCCCTAAAAATGCTATTTAAATAAATATTTAATTTCTCAATGTTATAAAAGAAAAATAATGTAAGATTAAAAGCTTGAGAAGTTATTTTTAAGACTATAATTATAACCATTGTACAAATAAAAAGTTACAAATATGGCCTATATTTTTCATTAACTCAATGAAGATGTATTCTCTTAACTCATTAAAAAAATGTATCCTCTTATTCTAAGAACATTTCAAAGGCCCTATGAAGTATCACTGGAGAGAAATTCAGATCTGGGCTTTTAACTCAATGGGCTGAACACTTAATGCTACATAGCTTTGTCACCTAGTTAGCATTTTCTAGCTGCAGCTACCCTCTTACTATGAAATAGTTCTAGAATTGTCTTACATGTTGTAAAAAAAAACCCCACCATTACAAAGCAAAAATACAAAAGAGCCAAAGGCAGGCAATGAAGTGGATTTGATGTCTTAATTGAGACACCATTTTTAAGTTTCACAATTATAATGGAAATGTGCAATGTACATCTTGAAAAATGATTTGAGCTTATTAAACAGTTTAATAGGAACACATGGGAAGATGTTCAGGTCTCTGAATTTGTTTCTCAGTACTAATTACAGAGTGTCAGAGATTCAAAGCGGAAAAGCCGTCATCTTTTATTCTTGATTCGGAGACAAGTTAATTAGAACATTTTTCAAAATTTGTGATAGTTTTGAAGAAAATTACAAATTCCTTAGCTAAAATAAGACTAAAAAACTACCCAACGGTATTTCTTACCTAGGGAGGGTTTGAGCAGTAACACAAAATTTCAAAAACATCTTTGATCAGAAATTGTAGTTCTTAATGGGAAACCTAACTATGACTGAATATAAACCATATATATTAAATATATATATTTGCATGTAATATAACCATATATATGTGGGTATGTATATTTAGGAGAAAGAGATTCCTTGCATATCAGTTCCTACTACATAAATTAGAAGGCATCTGAGCATGAACACTGCCTGGACATTGAGATTGTTCAGTTTCTATCTAGAAATTGTATTTCCAAAGACAATTAATGGTCCTAAGTATTCAGAGGCAAACATAAACATACACTTGTGTTGACAAACAGAAGTAAAAAAAGTTTTACAAGTGTTTCTTCAATAAATGTACACACAAATCACACCCATACTTTACACAAAACAGGTGACAGTTCAACTGCTTTCATTTTCCTTGAACTTCTTCATTTCTGAAGTTTTGGAGTGCTAGGTCTTACCTATTATCCCGTCTCAGCTGGTTAGGAGATAAAACAGGAGAACTGGGCTTTGGCGGTATTGGAGGGTGAACACCTGGTTCCCTTTAAAACAGAACACAGCAGTTCATTTCACCATGGAAACATGATCTATTTTAGCATCTATTAATCGAACGCACTTATTATCTACATAAAAATATCTTATGCATGTTACAACCTCCCATACATGAGATAACTGAAAGGTCAAATCTAAAAAGCACTTAACTTTAAAGAAGTCAAATATTTAAATTATACATACTTTAAACATATAATCAAATGTTTTGAAGTCTTATCTTCTTTAACTATGATTTGAAACATGTGTGTGTGTTTTAAACAGCTTAAAATTTTGCTAGGTTATTTAGCTTAAGTCATGGCCTTTTGGATCAGCAGCACCTGAGCATAGTAAATGGTTCTTGGGTATTAATATATAAGCTCCTTTAGGAATTATGTCAACTATCAGGCAGCTACAGAAATGGCAAGGAAGGTTTTCAATTCTGCAGACCTCAAGGTAAAGTTGATTTGAAACTCTTTTCTAAATCTCCCTTAAATATTGTTAGTACAGGCCAGTTTGATGCTAGAAAGCATATACATACTGCCAGCCTAAACTTTGCAACAGTGCCTGACTGGATGACCTAGGAACTGGAGTCCGCAAATTACGTGCATATTTTGAATCAAGTCAGCATCCTACCCAGAGCATGTCACTCCCCTCACCACCACAAACATCCCATTGTCCATATCATTCTCAAGATAAATTCCATACCTACTGAAAGTAGCCTTGTGATCTAGACTTCGTGTACCTCTCTGGTTCCTGCAGCACACTAGGTGAGCATGTGGGCTCTAGACCCAGGCTGCCTGAACTGTTAGCTGTGTGACAATGAGTTAACCAGATTCAGTTTCTTCATCTGTAATAACCCTTCTACTAGGACTGCCGAGGTGTTGTCAGAACTGAATGGAATCATGTTTTTATTTAATAAACATTTATTGGTAGTTTTCTATGTACAAGGCACTCTACAGAGTGGACAATGTCCCTGTTCTCAAAAGACTTTTAATACACAAATAAATATATGATAGATGGGAAAAGTGCTATAAAGAAAAATAAAACAGAGTAAGGGGTAGAAATAGTATTTTATAGAGAATGGCCTGGGAAGGCCTTTCTGTGAAGTAAAATCTGAGCCAAGACCTGAGGGAAGTGCTCAATGAGCCCCAAGAACATCCATGGAAGAGCATATAAATATGGGCATGATCAAATTACAGATAGTGTTTAATACTTGAAACTGGATAAAACCACCAAGGGTATCAGTGTAAGCAGAGATGGAAAGTGGGCAAGTGTTGAACCCTGGGCCCTGCAATATTTTTAGATGTCAAGAATAAGAGAGGAAAACAGCAAAAGAGTGTCGGGAGAAATGTGAGGGTATGGTATCAAGGAGTAATAGTGTTTCAAGGAGTAACTGGCCATGCCAAATGCCATTGAGAAATTAAACAAAACAAGGAGTGGGGGTTAGCATGGTTTGGGCAATATAGTGGTCATTGGTAACTGATAAGAGCAGTTTTGATGGAGCAGTGGTGAAAAAACATTATAGGAGTGGATTTAAGAGAAAATGGGAAGGAGTGACATTGAGGTGCTTCTCAGTGAAGAGAGAAGTGAGAGATGCATAGCTACATGAAGGTCAAGGAAGGTTACTAGAGTAGGTAGATATGATGATGGGAATGATCCAATGAAGAGGCTAAATGTGATGGTACAGGAAATGAGGAATCTGAACCAGGAAATCTGGCTCCATGAGCCCTCCCCAACCCGTACTGACTCTTAATGGCTCCTTGGGCAGCACCAATGGCTCAGTTGAGGTTGGTACTCATAGAATTAAAATAAGGCTAGTTAACATTGTTTTATCTTGCCATACTAAGCTGCTTTGGGAGAATATACAGAGAGTTGGATTCAACTAAGTTTAGGATTCATCCAAGTAAATACAACAAAAGAATAGTGGCAAGGGAGGGGTACACATGAAAGTGATGACAATGAGGGACCGTGAGATGGACATGGAGGGAAATATGGATACGGAGGGAGGTGGAGAAACTGTGAAAGAATAATAAAATCAATGGATTGGTGGTTGTGGTGGGGGTGAGAAATTTCTGGAATCAGAAAACTGGAGAGGTGGGAGCTGGACAGACAGAAAGTGGAAGCCAGAGAGAGAAAGCTTTGAAATTGAAATTTTATACTGTATGTGGTTACCTACAAGGGCAATACCTAAAAGGTTACCTACAAGGGCGGCTCAGGTATGCTCAAGGACAAGATCATTGGAGGGGTCAAGAAAATGAAAGGCCAGGGTGGAAAAAGATCCCCTTCATAGATTTGGAAATCACCAAGTATTATGACAGGAGGCATGATTGTGAGAGACAATGAGCCTAGTGCTAAAAGCTTCAAGGAGTGAAGCGAGTGATTCAGATACCTTCAGATAATTCCTGTGTGAGGAAGAGATGTGCATGATGGCATGGCTCAAAGAAGATGAGGCGTGCAGAGGAGGAGGGAGTTAAAATTGATAGGAAGTGACCATGAGGAGCAAACAGAGCCCTGTGACATGCGGGATTAGGAGAAAAACAGTCCTCCCTGAGAGGAAGGCTGTGGGGACAGGGTTCTCCCAGAGGAGTGAGAGACCATACAGTCAGAGACTAGCTTAAAGAGCAGCAAGTTTTGATGATACTGGATGGCACATCCATGAGGCACTGTGGAAAGGTTTGAGATCAAGATGATGTTAACAAGGGTGGCAGACATTGCTGAGTTAGTCCCAGAGCTTTCTCCTAGAGTGTGGTCGTGAGACTGGGTGATGGTCTGTGGAGCAGCAGAGAGTGGAGCATGGTGGGTTTCCTGACTCTCGTGTTGATGGTGGCACTGAAGTCAGGAGAAGGGCATGAACGCATTAGAGCACTGCCTGATGAAGGTGCTCAAGTAATGCCTAGTGCTATGGTCATTGTTTTAACCCCACAGGAACCCAAAACTGAACCTGTGACAATTACTTGCATTTCCTATCCCCCTCATCCCCTACATACCACCATATTCTGGCTCCTCTCTGGAGTATTGCCTTCTCCCTTTCACCTGGATACCTCCTCCTTGCCCTTCAGACCTTGGCTTGTGTGTTACTGTCTCTAAAGGTACCCAATGCTGTGTTGGGAACATCCCTGTGTTTCTCACAGCACACCCTCTTCACAGCACATATCATGTTTTCATTTGTACATAATTTTCTGTCTCCACACTGGACTGAAAGCTCCTAAAAGGATAGTTATATCTCAAATACTAGAATTATGTGTGACATGGGTGTCCAATAAAGATGTGTGAAATGAATGAGAGGAGTGATTAGATGAGTTTCTATTTGGTGAAGAAGGAAATGGCTACTGAAGAGAGGTCTGAAACTTTCAAAATCTTCAAGTTTAGCTGCACCATAGAAGAAATCCATTGTTGATTCCACTCCTGGGTACCTAGCAGGTGCCAGGTGCTCAGCTGAGTTACTATGTTACATGATATGCTGGGAAAAACTATTTACATAAAAATGGTTTCCTGTTGTGGCTCAGGGTTAGAGTTTACAATTAGATAGAATTCATTTGTGTTGCCATCATCTTCTCAAAAAATATCTCTGTTTGGAGGATCATTTGATATCACTCACATGATCATGTGTCTTTATTGTACCTGTGTGGATTAGCTGATTATATGCTTTTCTCCCAGGGGTAAAGGATAGGGGTAAGAAGATGGTCAGTCCTGGGTTACCATGGATCTACACAGGGCACTGGATATCTGAGAACAAGCAGGAGAGGGTGACAAGATGAAAAGGATTAAAAAAGGATGATGCCAAACGGTGCTTATGCCAGAACTCATTGATGAAAAGACAAGTTACTTCCAGTTTGGAATGGCTAAGGCCCCAAAGAGGGGGGTAAATACTGATTGGGTGTGTCTGGGAGGCAGAGGTGGGTGGAGAAGTAGACGTGAGTGCCCAGTGTGGAGATGGTTTGGAGCATACCCAGGAAAGAAAAGAAAAGGTGGGTGTATAGTTGTCAAAGCCAAGAAAAGTTGGGGAGCATATTTATTTCTGAGGGTGATGCATTCCCCCGCTCCCCCCCACTGGGCAGGGGCTAGGTGATGCCACATTGACTTCAATTCACCTCAAAGGAGGTTTCATTTGCATCTCTGCAATGACAGTACCAGATGATAGAACCCCAGCCCTCTGGGAAAATGAGAGAAATCATTCAAGCCATGCCAGGAGCTCGAGGTGATGCCAAGCAGGGGGATTAAAATGCCAGAGCAATGCAGGAAGCTAGGGCCTGGAATGTTTTGAAGAGATGGAAACAAGAGACATTCATGTAGAATGATCCTGTTTGAATACCACTTTGAGACATATGTTTAAGCTTGTATTAATTGACCCTGGCTCTCCCCTCTGTCTTTCCCTCAGTCCCAGAAGACCTTTGCAGGACCAACACCAACATATTGGAGCATCCATGCTTTTGTTCTGGCCCTCCGGTCCAGTTTAAGAACCCATTGTGGCCCTCGAGTCAAAAAGTTTGCCCACCCCTGCATTAGAGGCTACAACTATGATGAATAACTTTCAGGGATAACATGGCAGTGCTCACAAGAAGCATGTGAAAACTTGCCGATAGTAGTGCAAGGACGAGAGCTAATAGAAATAACATTGTAAAGCTGTTCCCGTTACTTCCTTTTCATGTGCTACTGCAGAGATCACTTCTCATAGTGCTGTTGTTGTTTTTAAATAGTGAGCTTAGCTCTGTGACTTCTGCTCAAAACTGACTTTGTGAGGAATATTTCCATTATCACAGCACAGGTCTAGATTGAAACTAGAACAATTGACTCTTATATTTAATTATGAGTTTCATTTTCACTTTCCATTATGCCCAGCTTTTGTATCCCACAAATTTTATCTTTTATTCCAATGATGACAAAGGATATGGAACTTATATTTAACGAGTTCTAGCAACAGGCGAATTTGCCAGGCTCTTGTATACTTTATTTTATTGAATCCATCCATCCACCCTGTGGAGTGTGTATTATTATTATTATTATCATTATTATTATTACTCAGCGAGTCTCAAAAAGTTGAGTAATTTGCCCTGGATCACATGGCCAGTCAGTGGTTTCATTCTATTCTTTCTGAGGTCACATCCCATGCTTTTTTTTTCTTTATGTCATACTGTAGCCAACCAAAATTCTTCAGGTATGTCCAATGAAAATCTAATAACAACAAGTTGTCTTGCATAATTTCCTTGCCCAAGGAAGGAATCATTAGCTCAACAAGTACTTATTCCACAGTTACCCCAGTTATACTGTTAGACACACAGCAGTGTCTGAAGCAAAATTGGTGATTCGAAGAAAAGTGTGGCCCATGCTGTCAACGAGCTTAGAGATTGTAACGTGCATGTTCAGAAGAATGATTGCTGCTGATGTCTCACTTGGCCATTTCAATAAGTCATAACAGAACAACGGGGCATGTCTGGAAAGAGCACTAATTCTCTCTAAACTTCTGCTTATTTATGCAAAGAAGGAAAAGATTGGCCCAGACCTATGGCTTCAAACCATTACACAACTATGGGTAGGCAGAGTTATTGTAAGGAGTTCTCAGTTCCACGGTGCCCCAAGTACTTGCTGTAGACCAAGCACCTTGCACAATGTATACTGCACTTTACTAATGTATGTGGATGCTGTTGTGGTTCATAAAATCCCCAATTAGTATCATTTATGTTGGATCTATAAGAACATTAATAACGCTTTTAGCTGGTCAGTAGATACAAAGAGACAAATTTTTAAGTCTTGGTGAAGTCATAGCATCTTTTGGTCCTTAAATGTCTTTCTCAAAGACATAGTTAGAATAGTTCAATGATTATCAGGTGAAATTATAATCATTTTCAGCATGCAAAAGGAGTCTATTAGAAATGAGTCATAGACTTACATGTAAAACATACAACTATACAACTTTTAGAAGAAAAATATTTGTGACCATCGGGTAGGCAAAGAGTTCTTAGATATAGCACCAAAAGTACAATTTATTTAAAAAAAAAACTTGATAAATTGGACTTCATTAAACTAAAAACTTTGAAAAAGACATTAAGATGATGAAAATACAAGCCACACACTTGGGAAAACAATATTTTTTAATCACATACCTAACAAAAATCTTGTAAACAGAACACCTTATCTAAAAAAATCTCAAAAATAAACAAGAAGTAAACTAACCACCAATCAAAGATTAGATAAATAATTTGAACAGATATTTCACAGAAGAAGATGTATACATGACAAATGAGCACATGAAAAGATGCTCAACATCACTAGTCTCTAGGGAAATGCAAATTTAAGCCACTGAGATACACTACACCCCTATTTGAATGGTTAATATGTTTTTTAAGCTGACAATATTAAGTGATGTTTAGAAAGTGAAAAACGTGAACTCTCATACATTGCTTGTGGGAATGCAGAATGGTGCAGCCACTTTAAAAAGTGTTTGTCAGTTTCTCATAAAATTAAATACATACTCAGTATATGACCTAGCAATCCCACCTGTAGACATTTATTCAAGAGAAATAAGTACATACGGTCATATGCAGACCTGTATGTGAATATTTAAAGCATCTTTGGGGAAAATATATATATATATATGTCTTTCAACTAGTGAATAAATAAATGAACTTTGTATCTCTGTACAATGGAATACTATTTAGCAATGAAAAGGACTGAACTATTAATACATGCAACCGCATGGATGAGTCTCACATGTATTATGCTATGTGACAAAAGGCAGATTCAAAAGGTTCTATATTCTGTGTGATTCCACTTACATGGCATTCTGCACATGCCCAAGAGGGAGAAGAGAGATGAGAGGAAGAAGAGCCCTCCATTTGCCAAGTGTGAGGACAGTCCTAAGTAAAACATTGGTCCTTGCATCCCACCTCCCAACCTGGTATTACCACTCTGCTCCCCCAAGACTCATGGAAGTGCTGTCCCTATGTCACAGTATGCTCCTGCCACCCACATCCAGGCTCCCCAACGACCCAGGGTCTACTTGCTCCAAAGCCATTGCCTCTCCACAAAATCAAAACCACCATTCCCTCAATGTGCTCCAATTCTGCCCAGTTTTAACAGGAAAACCCCCTGATTTATGTTATTGACACTAAGATTTGAATGACCGTAGACAGCCCTTTAGCCTATGAGATGTTCATGCTAGTAACTGAGGTGAGACTTATAACCTATAGCTGATAACCTTAAGGCAATACTAAATGATGAAATAATTCTTTTTAATGAAAGAGTTTGGTTTTCATGGCTGGGGCAGAGGGAGTTGCAGTTTGGAGGGTGATGTTTTGGGCAGAGAGCTTGCCCCAAGGAACCCTGATTCTCACAGCTTCTCCTTTGCCCCTGTTTCTGATCCTGAAGGCTCCCTCCTTTGTCAGACTTCAAGGGGCTCCCTGTGAAGGTAGAGACAGCCCTGGGCCCTAGGGGAGGGAGGGGCAGTGAGAATCTGGGTTGAGGGGAAACAGGGATGTTTTCTGTTTGTTGTTGTTTGAATGTATGAGTTCATTAAAACT
This sequence comes from Myotis davidii, assembly GCF_000327345.1. Classification (NCBI taxonomy): domain Eukaryota; kingdom Metazoa; phylum Chordata; class Mammalia; order Chiroptera; family Vespertilionidae; genus Myotis; species Myotis davidii. The sequence goes on along the minus strand of NW_006383015.1, from coordinate 564,247 downwards.
AGTGTCAGGAGGTCAGAGACCGTCTATGTTGATCCCACAGGACTGAGGAAAAAGCAGCTGATCGCTAGATTCAGACCTTCATTTCCACATTGTGAATCTGCTTCCTCCTCATTTTGTTTGAACAACGCTTTTAACAATGATACCCCTTAACTCAGGATAACATTGTTTTTGTCTTTTAATGTTTTGAATGGGCATTTTAGGCATTCAAATAAGTGAATTTAAAAATTCAAATAAGTGATTTTAAAATCACTGCACTTAGACGTTTTACTGAGTGCATTAGAATCTTAATTTTTACAAAGCGGATTCTAGTTAATATAAACATTTTTTGTTGAGGTAAAAGTAAAATATATTGTTTCTATTTAGCATGACAGCAAACTTTGTAGAGGGTTTTGTACCCAAAGAGTTAAAAACATTGCAGCATAATTAGATAGGTTACATCTTACCATTTATAGTAACAGACAAAAAAATATAACTGTAGTGCAAGGTTGCCATGGCAACACACTTCTCAATCAGGATTTTCTTTTTTCAAAATCTACCAATCAGCTAACAGAAAGTGAAAACCACTGAAGGAAAAGAGGTTGAAACAAATATGGATGAAAAATTATGAAAGAACATAGCAAGCAAGCATTTAACTATATGGTCATTTTCCGAGGTGTTTCTCCATGATTTGTTTTATCGGATATTACGTATTTTATTCTCTGTCTTTGAAAATGATTTCAGAAAAAACAACAGCAATACATTGTTGTTTTGTTGTTACTGGTGGTGATGGCTTTTGTGCTAATTCTGAATCATTAAACAGTAAGTAACAATCATAAACATTCATGCTGCCTGGTAAGCAACTACCTTAATTTAACTTCCAAGAGCTTCATGTGGCACTTAACCACTGAGTCTCTAAGTCACCTAAGTGCATAGTCAAAAGCATTGAATTTTCTATAAACAGAATACTTAATATTGAAAGGTAGGTTCTGAAATCAGAAGCAACTTCAACATCAACTTTCCAGAAATCTTGTTTCCATATTTCATTGTGAGGCAAGTAAGCATTTCTCATGAATGGCACCTACTATCCACTCTGTTGGATCAAGCCTGGCAAATGTTATCACTCTTGAAGGACTCAAAGGTGAGAAAAGGTTTAAGAACTTGAAAGTTGAGACATATACTAATGATTAGTGACTAACAGTTTTGGTGTCTGGCCTTTTAATAAATCTTCAAATGCAAAAAAGTGGGAAAGTAAAAACTCTCACTGGCTCTGACCTTCTAATAATTTTGCATAATGATTATATTTGTGCTTTCTTTTATATATATTTCACAATCTCTAGCGCATAGTCAGAGCTGAAATCACATAACAGCAAAACATTAACTCTTAAAACAGAAATGATATTCTGAAAAGGTACCGGACCTTATTACAAATTATAAATGAGTATGTCTCCATAATTTCTTATACTAAATAACATTGTTCTACATGACATCATATTTTGAATTACTGGATTTCCTGCTACTGCTAAATACAACTGATAAAGGTTGAATGCAGAGAAGGTGTCCTGGATAGAAATCCCATAGCTCTGCACACACAAATAGACACATGCATGCATGTATACACATACATACACAGCATGCATTCTGACATTAGAATCTTCACTCCTCTCCTTGTTGCTTGGAATAGCTCTGTCCTCTCCTCATCTCTGCATCTGGCTTACTCTTATCCATTTTTAAGGTTTACTTTTGTCATCTCCTCTTTGGACCCTACTACACCTCAAACACCCCCCCCCCCATTGCTTCCCTCCCCATGCTGCCACATATTCTGTGGCTGTCTCAGCCTTTGTGCTTAGACAAAGCACATGGAGCTACTCAGTTGGGGACAGGCTTCATCTTTAGCACTCCTGGCTCAAACTGACTCCCCCATGGACTTTGAATTTCTTGAAATAGGGACTGGGTTTAAACACCTCTGCATTCCTGAATTCTAGCAAAGGTCTTTCTTAGCACACAGTCAGAGCTCAATAAGTGTTTGGGGGAAGAAAGAGAGACAGACACACAGTGGGATAGAGAGAACAAGAGAGCTATGCGTATTTTATTATTATCCTCTTTAATCCTTACCTGAGGATATTTTTTTCCATTGATTTTTAGACAGAGTGGGAAGGTAGAAAGGAGCAGGGGAGAGGAGAGAGAGAGAGAAAGAGAGAGAGAGAGAGAGAGAGAGAGACAGAGAGAGAGAGAGAAACATTGATGTGAGAGATACACATTGATTGGTTTCCTCCCACTCCCTCCCTGATAGAGTGGGATCGAACCTGCAACCGAGGTACATGCCCTTGACCAGGAATCAAGCCGATGACCCTTTGGTCCACAGGCTGACACTCTAACCATGGAGCCAAACAGTCCAGGGTGAGATCTATGTTTAAACAGTCATATAACTTAAGCACACAGAATCAAGCCTAACTACAAAGAGACAAATCTGATAATGAGTTGAGGGAAATTCCTTATCTTATATATACTAAGAAATATTAAAAGTAATTAATCACTATGTACTTATCAACAAATTACTATAGATAAACTTATTGATGATTCAAAGGATTATAAGATGATGCTATCTAGTGAATGAGTATACCACAAAAGTAAGTAATGTTTAAAGGTCATCCACATTGAATTGCCAAGTGAAGATTGCAAGCTTTCTGAGTTCAGATTACAAAGACCACCCCTTGGACTGAGAAAGCCTGTGGAGGAAGTAAAAATGTGAAGACTGGGCTGGTTTTGGCTGCCTCTCATTGCACTGCACCTCTGCCACATACTTGCCCTAGTTAAGGTCTCGCTTTCCAGTTCCTCCTCTACCACCCCATGTCTAGACACACATCATTGTTCAACTTCCATTCTCTTCCTGTTTAATATTTTATCCATAGGTAACTTCACTCTGAAGATACCATATTTAAAATTGGGGGCTCATTCTCAAATCAAATCTCTGGCCAACTCTTATGTGAGCATCTCTCCCATTTCTCACTGCTTGGAAATTACCTCCACAAACATATCCTTCCAGTATCCCAGGCTCTACCTGCGAAACTCAATGCACATGCAGCTTCAAAGACCAACTGTGTACTTCTCATTATGCTCCTACCTCTTCCTACACTGACTGGTGACATCACTATCCTTCACATCACTCTGGGATTGAAAGCCTGGCATTGTGTAATTTCTCTCCTGCCTCCCCTCACCCCCACTTCTCTCAGGACCTTTTCTTGAATCCCTTGTTAGAAGCTCTCCTTACCATATCAGAGTTCCCAGAAAATGTTGATGTTTTTCTTATGACCCCACAGTTGATCCTGTGTTATGGTTACTTGTGCAACCATATATTATCCAAATTTTGGAGTTATAAAAGACCCCAAGCTGCTCTTACCCTTTGGAGCTCCCACTATGCTGCTGAGTGGGGTCACCTAGACATGTAAGCCTCATCTTTGACCAACCCTCCCCCCCCTCCAAATCTCATGCTGTCAGTCACTTCCTCCCCATGACAACCTGTCAAAACACCATCAGAATGAAGCCTATAGTGTGCTACTGCCCCCAGGTGGTCACATTTTTTTCCTTGATCAGCACATCCCTGGAACTACAATGACTGAATAAAGGTAGTAAGGGAGATAGAGAGGTCAATGACAGTTTTGACGTTTTAAGTGTATGTGACTGGATGTTTATATTATTGTGACATCAAAAATAATTTTACTTTTAAAGGCAGCATAGAGTGCCTCCCAAAGAGTGAGTATAAGATTACGTTTAGTTATGAGGATAAGATTCTGTGAAGATAGCCTGGCACAGCATACAGAGACCTAAACTACTGGGCATAAGTAATTTGTAGGGATTAGGCGAGGGGGAGGGAGAAAAAGAGAGGAGGAGGAAAATGAGGAGAAGAGAGATGGAAGAAAGAAGTGAGGGGCTGCTGAGCAGACTAGCAACAGGGTCATGCCTCCAGAGAAATGTCAGCCAATGAGAAAGGACCAATAGCAGGGGTGGCCAAAGAACTTACAAATAGGGATTGGTAATGTAACATTTTACGTAGTTTGGCCTGGGCTTCTACAATACATTACTACCACTCCCACAATCTCACATCCTTATTAAAATCTTATGCAAGTGGTATTCGGACAAAGCAAGGAAAAGAAGCTGCTATCACCTGTGCCTGCGTTAGTGCAGAGCAGAGAACACAACAGAGATAAGTCCGAAGTGACATTTTGGGATCAGATTAAAACATGGCCACAAGAGCTCAACTGCCCTCCTTGCATTCCAGGCAGAGGAAACCTGATGGGTGAAGGGTCTATGGAAGGTTGGAACAGAGAGCACGGGGGAGTTATGAGGGTCTGAGCTGGCAGTCAATGCAAAGGATTTGTATCTTTATTCTAAGAATGATAAAAGGTCACAATTTTTATTTAGGAGCGTGATATGTTCCAATTCATAAAAAATAAATATCACTCTGGCAACTGTGTAGAGAAGTGATTAGGGAAGTATGCATCAGTGTGAAGGAGGGAGAACACTTAGGTAGCTGCAGCTGTGGTCGGGGGGAC